>NW_024883095.1:0-134834 GCF_019059575.1 Amphibalanus amphitrite | reverse complement strand
TCTCTCTGCTATCTCTCTCTCTCTCTCTCTCTCTCTCTCTCTCTCTTCTCTCTCTCTCTCTCTCTCTCTCTCTCTCTCTCTCTCTTCTGATTCCCTCCCGTCCCCTCTCACCCCAGGTGCCCCCCACGGGTCACCGTCGTCCGACGATCGGCACGTTGGTGACCTGGGTAACATCGAGGCCGATGCCAATCAGGTGGCTAATGTCAACATTAGGGACAGCCGCATACGGGTAGGTGTTAGGGGGGGGAGATGATAAGGGGGAGCGGGGAACAACAGAGGCGGCTGGGATTGGGGGGGGGGGTGAAGAGGGGAGGCTGACTGGTGAACTGGAGAGCTGAAGGTGAACTTCTTCGTAGTCTGGTTCACCATATTTATCGAAAAAATTATATGTATGAAAATTATGGGCGTGAAAATGTTTTTTTTTAATAGTTACCTTATAGTTTCTATATACTTGTTTGAAGATTTCTTCTCAATAGTCTCTGTACTCAACGCTGCTCTCAACTGATCTAGCTGAGTTATGTCGTTTTGTCTGAGCTGCTCAGTCTAAATTTGCTGTGCTAGCTATACATATTTTAGTGTTGATGCTGTGCGTTTATGCAGCTAGCGTGGCTATCTTCATTAATTAACTCAAACACAGCTGACTGACTGCCTCTGCCCATCTCCAGTTTGCGGGCGACGGGAACATCCTTGGCCGCTCTCTGGTCATTCACTCCGGGGAGGACGACCTCGGCCTGGGAGGGCAGAGCGACAGCAAAACCACCGGCCACGCCGGCGCCCGGCTGGCCTGCTGCATCATAGGCGCCGTCTGACGTCACTGATGTGATGTGACGAGTGACGTCATACGTCTCACGAGGACGTCGGGCTCGCGTTTGATGTTGATGCCACATCTGATGCTGCGTTATCATCAAATTTGACGTCTTCAGACTTGTAGATGACGTTGACTGCCGCATGTCGTGTCGAATGTCGATGTTGATGCGAGAAGTTCTGGAGATATCGTATTGTGAAGGATAAAAAGAAACGTTTTATCAACGTATAAATGTACGGTGTTATCGATGAGATGTAAGCGAGATGTGAGTTGTGAGTGTCTTCTTATAAATGATGTGTGGTGTGTAACCGTTCTGAAGTGATGTGTGCTCATCAGTCAATCATAAGTTCAAAGGCATGAAATGACGGATGATATGTGGAACTAATGGCGTCTTACGGCTATTATTCCGTTCTTTCGAATACTCCGGAAACTTCTGTCTGCCACTGAGGTTTTTGCATCTTTTATCGTTTCTCTCCCATCTTCTGTGCGCCATTGTTTTCCCCAGCTATAAGTAAGTTCATTTGTTTTAACGCTATGGGTACATCCCCTTTGGCTGGTATATTTGTATGACGTCATATAGCCCTTTGTGAGTGGAGTTATGAGTCGCTTTTTAAGCGCAGAACAAGTGAGAGATGAGCCTTACTCCACATGGTAATTCATGAAAATCGATCACGTCGCTTTCTGCCGGCAATTCTTTTTATCTATGTTTGTATTACTTTATTTTATTATTTATTTCATTTTTGTGCTTACTGAAGGTGGTCACTGAGGGTGGTCACTACATTTATGAGTTGGTGGCTTTGGTGCCCACTCTCTCAAGGTCAATGGCACCCATATTGCCGTGTAAATATATTACATAACATGATAAGCATACAACCATAGCTTGACGCATTTATATTATCCGGAATCTGTGGCTAGTTTTAAGCTTTATTTGATAGTTTGTGTTTATTTCGCTGCATTGATATCGGTGCATTTTGCGTGCATTTTCCCAGAAATAGAGGTTTCGTTTGAAGCCGACGATTCCATTGAATTGATGTCGATTAACTTAAAAATACAGACTAGTTGTAAATAGTATTAACAAACGTCTGTCGTGTACGTTTAGATGTATTACGCTCTATTATTGCGACCTATGCTCAACAGACACTTTGTTTGTAATGCGCGCTTATTTATCTAGTTCTTTGCGGAAGTGCTAATGGCGTTTGTATTTGAAACAAAAGCAGGTAGGCTTGTAACAGTTCGCGATATCCACAAGTGGTTTGCATATGTAAATACTAACAGTCCTTTTTACTTTGTCACCTGTAAAAGGCAAGTGCTAACGGTGACATCTATTTTATGTCTAAATTGAAATACACATTGGAAATACAGGGTCGTGTTTCTTTTCCCTATGATTCAGTACCTACCAATTTTTCCCCACCTCTTAGACGACGTTGTGTCCATTTGAATAATTAACGCATGATGATTGAAGAATACTTCACAGAATCCCAGAAAACACAAATGGTACCATATGTATTTGAACGAACATATCACCTCGGTAATACACAACAGAAATCTTAGTTTCATTATGCTCTAATGATTACATTCAGAGGCTGCAGAAATAGCATCGGAAGCGCAAATAAATGAAATACGAGAGTAATAGCTGCTGTCAATGACATTTTCGTCTCGACAAATTTGTGCTGTTCTGAGCATACATTTATGCCTGAATGCACAAATCATAGAGGTATCGGGGGGTTTCTCTTTCTATACAAGGCGGAGCCACTTACGTAAGACGGGGATTCGCTGAAGATCGTTAGCTCGTAACGACACAATTAAGTCCTCAGACGGTTCTCAGTACAAGTGTAGGATATTGTATTAGTTTGTGGAACTCATAAGTGATGCAGTGCACGTTTCGCTCCGCGTCAATCGTTGTCTGAGCTAAAACTGTGAAGACCATCCGGCTAGGATCGAGCTGATTGTATAAACTAGAATACGTTCTGTTCATATTCGTTTTTCGAAATAAGCAGTGTCATGGTTGCTCTATCGATAAAATATATCAGTGTCAAAAGATCCGTCGTAACTCAAAGTAAGCTTCGTCCCTCAATCAACGACAAACAGAGTGGCTTCCTTGCTCAGACAGCACTTCCAAATCTTCACCCAGTATGCATTGCGGTACAGTATATAATCAGGCGCTAGACACCACTGCCATCTGGCGACAACGGTGCAAACTAGCGGCAGCTTGAGCGTGTGGGTACTGGCCACTGGGTAGTTTAGTTGACGCAGGTCGGGTAAAAAGTACGAGACAAACCAGATGTAACCGATGCAATGCTGCAACTATCGTTTGCTATTGAAGATGAAGGGAATATAAGGAACTGAAACACCCTGAAGACACGGTGATGTTTCCCTTGGAAGCAATATTACAAATTATCAAACAGCATAGAGACATTAATGGTGATAAAGAGGGACAAAATACCTACAAGGGATGGGCAACAAATCGCCTGGCATGCGGTACTTCTGTCCGTGATAACATACTGAGCCTCGTTTTGAGAATAAAGTGCTACCACCTATCTCCATTTCAACATGTCATGAACAGTCAGCACTCGTAAATTCCGCACTTTATTGATCTCAAACCACAAAGTAATGTTTTCAACTAGCTGAACTCACGCCTCGATGCGAGTTACCATGTCTTTCGACTCGTCGCAGCACAATTATATGTACAACATTTGTCCAAAGGCAGCCTCAGCTGTTTCAGGGCTCCAGCTCAATCATGAAAGCTTTATCTCAGCTTAGGCTAATATCAAGCTTAGTAATCACTAGAGCAGCTCACATCTCGGGAAAGATAAGAACTTTCCCGAGAAAATTATGCCTTACTTGAGGTCCTCGATGGCTCAAACGAAGCCCATCATTTCCCAACATGACTGGTTTAAGTCATTATCCAATGAGACATACATTATCACTTTCGCACAACAGTCTCAGGCAGCTCAGACACAAAACAGACAGAGGCTAACAGACAATATCAGACAAGAAGACCATCTCACATATCAACAGTCTGTCTCAGAAGAGACAGACCTAAAGACCTCCCCGCCATTCCGCGACCAGCATTCACTTCTTAAACTCCAGCTCCAGGTAGAAATCCCTCTCATCGTCCAGTCTGCTCCCACTCTCCGGAGCTAGCGGCAGGCCGCGGGCTCTGAGGGTCTCCTCCGGCAGTTCGGCGCAGTCCGGTAGCGGGAAGGGTCTGATACAGCCGCCGCTGGTGGATGTGATGATTTCACCTGACCGACAGCGGTGCAGCTCGGCTGCGGAGGGGGCGAAAAAAGATAACTGTCACAGTTGGAAAAAAGGCATGTTACCTGTCCTGTCAGTGATTAGTGACCAGCTAAGTACGGTGCTGTAGTGATTCATACAAAGACTGTTGACTGTTGAGTCACGAGTGATTACCCATAATCATCGATTGTTTTTTATTGGACAAGGCAAGGTCGTAATGACAGAGCGACTAAAAGTGCGTGATGTATTGAAGAATAAATCCGATTGCAATATTACACCCGAGAACCCAGTTTATGAGTAACGAAACGAATCCAGTTAAAGATTCGCTTTCACTTTATAACCTTTTCGGGCCTACATGTGCAGGCTTAGGTCCCAGCATCCAAAGGTTTCTATAGCCTATACTGAGCACCAAGTCAAATTACCATTTAATACGCCGGGTTCTATCTCGAGGCACTGATAGTAAAATACGCAGGAGTCCGGTATATCAGCGAAATACTCGCCCGGGCCAGGGCAGTTGTAGGGGCTCCCTGCTGCCACCTGCAGAGAAAGGCACGCACCATTAGTACCTAGACCAGCCTCCGCGCACTTCCAATAGCGTTCGCGAGGCCTGAAACCTTGGTGTAACTTCGATGAAAGGCGCGTTATAAGCTCGACACAAAATTCATGGAAATTGTCGTATGATTACACAATTTACTTTCTAATGAGACGATAAGATCTGATTAAAATATGACTTCACCAGTCCCAGCTGACCCGGTATTTGGGCGGTGGTGACGGCACGTAATCGGGCGACCCCAGCTCGACCACCGTGATGTTTGGCAGCGCTTCGGTAGGTGGCAGCACCGTCGGTAGCCGCGACTCCCGCACCCAGATTCCATCCGTGTTCTTTACACACGGCGGCTTCAGTCGCCATGGAAACTGGCAAACCTGTGGGCAATACAAAATATACCGCCAGAAAACGGATATCGAATGGGGTAAAAGAGTAGTCGCATAATGTGGACGATTACCTGGTGGTCAATCAACACAACAGGGCTCATTCATCGTGGCTGCCGCGCCTATCCGATCCGTTCGCGACAATTTGATGCCTGAAGTTTATCACAGGCTGTTATGGGGCTTCAGCCGAACGTTTTTCTTAGAATACCGGCGGTCACGTCTAAAGCTACAAAAGGTAAAAATACAATTTTTAACATACCTTCACGCGATTCAAGTGGAAGGTTATAATAAATCAAGCGACTAACAGCCATAAATTACCAACCATTTCATACCAATAATTACACCAAGCATTGCAAGCTTTCATTCTAGCGCCGATTACCTATCCATGCTTGTTCTCTATGATTCACTATCTAATCTAGAGCCATGTTGGAAACACCAATCCGCCATGTTGAACGTACACTGAGATTGGCGTCATACACGGTGGGTTCCTTGCAGGAAAACGATACTCTCCGGAGTTGTTTGCCTCCCCAGAATGAAATGCATCTGAAAATGCAGCATACAGTCACTGATCGGAGATAGCAAAACACGCAGAATGGCACACGACTGCATTTCGCAGTTATCTTCACCTGGAACTGCATTCCAACAATTGTTTTTTGGGGCTTTAGGGCACGCCGATTACGAAGGTCATTTTGCGGACGTCCGCATTTCAATGGCAGACGAAAAGAATATACCTCAGAAAACGCGGCTAATGGTTCCAAAAAAGTATTCGTCAGCTAACACAGCCATTTTTGTCGGTTTTATTCGATTTTTTACGCACAGCTCGCTATGGGCCTTGAGCTGTTTACTTATTTACGCCATCCTCATTAACGAATCGCCTCTGCTCCTTACCGGTAGAACAGTGCGCAGTTGTTGGGGTCCTCGTGGTAGCCAGCTGACTCACAGCGAAATTCGTCAGCTGACGACTGGCCGCGTGCTAACACTGGAATAGAATAGAGAGTGAGAATAGAATAGAGCAACCGTATAGGCAGGAACGGTTGAATATGTGCGTAGGGGAGAATGGATAATTTGGCCGGGGGTGATCTGACAAAAGACGACATCTGACAAAAGTGATTGCAATAACTCCAGTGTCTACTCATTTGTCATTTGTAGAACTGATCCTTTTTCAGTGACCGTCGAAGTTTTCAGTGCTCAAAGATAAACTAAGCAGGCAGCGAGGTCGGCAAAATAACCGGAAAAGCCATGCTCGACTCGAGTACAAACGAACAGCGTTCGTCGAACACAACATCGGACGCATACGCTAATGTGTATGTTTAGTGTCAAAATGGATGGATATTTTCCAGTGTACGTTTATAGGTTTTCCCGATATAACTGAAAAGAAAATACGCAACCCTTGTCGAAATGAGCAGGATCATTCGATCCATGTGACTTTGACTCACGAAGAGAAGACTACGGGATAAAATAACTCGGTTTCCATAGCAAAAAAAAAACTGTGTTTTACGAGTAGGTATTTACGATATGAACAAACAAGTACTTGTAACTTTCTTTTTGTCATCACCACCACCACCACCGACTTGTGCGCGGCGTCTATCATTCAGTCGCACCGCAAAGACTGCAGCAGACGGCGAGGAAGAACAGCGAAGAAACCATCTTCCCCAGCGCGACACCGGCCTATTGCTTCTGATCACGGGACCTGAAACAAACGAGAGACACCAATAGTTACCATGTGTGAACGTTTGAATCAATGGAAACGATGAATTTGGAATACAAGACAATGAATGATATATGTTGGACATCATCCAGGGTGAAAACAATAAAAACTATGAATATTACAGTTTTGAGGTGTAATGAACTTGCAGTTTAAACATGCTATTTGAATGAGTTTTCTTATTTGCGTACCTTTTTGTGATTCCTTATTGCCACTTTGTCTCACTTTAGAGGAAGTGACTCGGCAGCAAAACAGTTTCCGTATCTGAAACCTCCCCGCTCAGCTTATAAAGTATATTGATAGTTCTGGCGAGGGATAGTAAGCTTAGAAATTATAATAAACGGTGATAAACAAAATGAGTTGCAGCTTTTACCACTGTAGCGCTATGCTCGCTCAATGGGCCATGGCCTCGCTACTTTCCATGATGCTCATTGATCCTAAAAGAAAAGAAAACAAATGAATTTTCTTTCAAAGCAGAGGTGTCAACTCCTTAATAAAAAACACGTGCATTTGCATAAAAAAATATTTTGCGGAAATTTGTCTCGGAGCAATGGCCTTGATTCAAGGCCCGGAGTCTAGGCCCCAAGGCCATATATAGGCCAAGGCTAGGCCCGGAGCAAATACCAAAATACCACAGCCTTGCCACAGCCTCTATATGGCCTTAGCCCGGAGCATCAGGGTATTTTGAATTGAGAGCATATTGAATTATATATTTAGATTTGTTAGAATTGAATGCTGATAAGTACCAGCACTTGAAAATATGAAACCCTACGAAACCAGCGAAAAAATAAAGATGGTACAATTTTACTTTGAAACGAACTCAATCGTGCTCACTCAGCGGAAGTTTCGCAGTCACTTCAAAGCACGCAAAGCCCCATCACGCAACGTAATTTTGGCCATAGTCAAGAAGTTTATGCTAACCGGAAGTGTTTACAACCTGAACAAGGCTAAAAGCGGCAGAAAACGTGCAACAAGCGCACCTACTGAGTAAAGAAGATACAGATGTCCTAGAGCGCAGTTCAAACAAGTCCATGATATGTCTGAGCCAAGAACTTCAAGACGACAGCTTACACTTTAAAGACTGGTCAGAGCAAGGCCCGTCAGAGCCGACGGCAAACTCATTCCGCACAAGTTTCAATCCACTAGACGTTGACTGAACGCGAGAAGCAGACTCGCTTGAGCTTACAGCGCACATATGGCCAGGGCAGCCCGAGAGTGGGTGTGGGATCACCTCATCTCTGTTCAAGAAGTTCATGGCTGGCCCGCTCACTCACCGGTTATTTGCAATGTGTTGCATTCGAATTTGTTATTGATATGCTCATGTGTTTTTTAACATGTGCAACGTGTTATCCGCAAAATATACGGCTTTTAAATTCGTTTGCTTTCGGGAACTTCCGGTACAATGATTGCCTCATTTACCCCCTCAGTCGAGAGTGTCGGGTGCCGCCTCCCGGCGTTTTTCGCTATTGCTCGGAACGCACTGCCCATTGAGAGCTGAAATCGGCACACTGGACCTCCGCTTCAAGCCGATCTTATGACACTAATTGCATTTTCAGGTCAGGTTAGGTCACTGACCTATGATGTCATAAGTGAACCACTGCACAGGCCTAAAAGGTCAAAACTTAACCCAACGCTATCAATGCCGTAGGATTTTGACAAGGAGAAAATGATCGTCTGCTTTTCATTCAAGTAGGTTGAACAAGATAGCTCAAGCGAAGCTTGAGCCCATACGAAACAATACGGTGCCATTACATAAGAACACAAAAAACGTAATAAAAACTACTTTAATTAGTCTAATGCCAAACTACACGTCGCGTATCGTGACATGATACGCTTCAAGTGACCTTGTGGCACGGCTGAAAGTAGCCGGTCGCCACTTGAACCGCTAGCAGTGTATACCGCTAGTAGTTCACCTCTCGTTGTGAGAGGGAGTGAAAGGATTGTCAAGGCAGAGACTACCATCCGCCACCGTCGGCACCACACAACTCCAAGGGAGGAGGAGACTCCCGATGTGGGCCCGTGTCGGTAGCTCTGAGCTTGACTAGGATGAACGAGTTACCGATCGTGGATCGTACTGATTTATTGAACAAAAATTGGCACACTATATTTCTAGCAAGGCTACCTTGCATAGGTAGTTTCAGCGTCTAAATGGTAATATTACAAATTACAGTGACAGTTGGACAAAGAAAAATTACTCCACACCTGCGCTCCTAGATTACCCTCTTAAGGCGTGACAATACAACAGCTACGGTTACAAGAGATAACATATAAGGCAGAAAACAATCACAAGACATATGTGTCAATCAATCACTGACATCTGCGTGCATCAAAAGGATTTACTAGTTTACGACGCCGCCGCTGGGTTGCACACGCTACGGCGCCGTCGCTAGCAACGGAGCGCTGTTGCACCCGCTACAGTATACCCCCTCCCTAGACACGTCACTGGGGAACGGAGAGGAACGTGACGTGTCGGAACCGGAGAGGCGGGCGGACTTCTCTACCGGAGCGGGTACGGAGGGCAGGGCGGAGCGGAGGCGCCGCCGGCATGGCACCAGGCGGGCACGACGAGCCGGCCGCCGCCGCTGACTGACAGTCGGCAGGGGAGAGCGCAGGAGGACCGTCGGCAGGGGAGGGCGCAGGAGGTACAGGGACCGCAGTGGACGGAACGGACTCGATGGGTCGGCGTGGAGTCTTGGATGGGAGTAGGAGCTTAGGTCCCGAACCTGGCACCGCAGTGTTGGGGCCCGGCGCGTCACGGGGCGGGTCGCAATGATTCGGAGTAGCAGTCGGCGCATCAAGAAAGGCGGGTTTGACACGGTCCAGCGAGACAGTATCATTACGACCGTTACGGAACACGGTGACAGTCTTGGTTGAACGGCGCACCACGCGAAAGGGACCGTCATACGGCGGCGTCAGCGGTGGGCGAGAGGAGTGTGACGATCGGAGCTGCACCCCACAGCCGACACCAGGGGTCGATGGTCTGTGAACAGGATGAACTCCCGGCCCTCGACACTGTGGCGGAAGTGCCGGATGGCGAGGTAGCAGGCCAGCAGCTCGCGCCCGAAAGTGCTGTAGCGCGTTTCGGCAGGCTTGAGCGTCTTGGAGAAGTAGGACAGCGGTGTCCAGCAGCCGTCCACGAACTGTTGTAGGACCGCGCCGACGCCGACATCCGAGGCATCCACTTGGATGCTGAGTGGTGCACCTGGCAGAGGGTGTGCCAGTCGGGTGGTGTCCGCCAGGCGCGCCTTGACGGCGGTGAAGGTCGACTGGGCCTCGTCAGTCCAACGGACGGGCCGAGCGCTCTTGGCGTTGCGTTGTGTGATCAGCCGGTGCAGAGGGCGAAGCAGGGCGGCGGCGTCGGGCATGAATCGGTGGTAAAAAGTTACCATTCCGATGAAACGCCGAAGGTCGCGCTCGGTGCGAGGCAGCGGGAAGTCCCGGACGGCTGCCACCCGGTCCGGCAGTGGGGCGATGCCGTCACAGTTGACGTCGTGTCCCAGAAAGTTCAGCCGCGGAACGCCGAAGACGCATTTGTGGACGTTCAGTACCACGCCGTACGCGTCCAGCTGTTGGATCACTTTTCGCACGTGTCCGATGTGCTCCGTCTCCGACGAGCTCGCGATCAGTATGTCATCGACATATGCGAAACAGTGGGTGCAGTCGCGCAAGACCTCGTCAATAAAGCGTTGGAAGGTCTGGCCGGCATTACGCAGGCCGAAGGGCATGCGGACCATTTCCCACAGGCCGAAGGGTGTGGTGATAGCGGTCTTCGGCACGTCGGACGGCTCCACGGGTATCTGGTTGTAGGCCCGGTGGAGGTCGAGTTTGGTGAAGATGGAGCAGCCGTGCAGCTGAGAGGCGAAGTCCTGGAGGTACGGGAGAGGGTACCGGTCGGGGACGGTGGCAGCGTTGAGAGCCCGGTAATCCCCGCACGGGCGCCACTCGCCAGGAGTGGCCTTCGGTTCCAGGTGGAGCGGCGCAGCCCAACTGCTCTGTGACGGGCGGATGACGCCGAGCCGGTAGAGCTTGTCGAACTCTCGGCGAGCGACAGCAAGCCGGTCAGGAGCGAGACGGCGAGGGCGTGACTTCCGGGGCGGGCCCGTGGTGACGATATGATGCGTCACCGAATGGCGTACCGGAAGCGGACGGGAGGTGTCGGCCGTGACGCCCGGGAACTCCGCCAGCATCGACTGGTAGGGCGAGGCAGTGGGTCGGAGACCCAAAGAGGACACTACTGCAGTGGTGCCCCTCGCTCTGACAGTTCCATTGTCCTCACACAGCGTGCACCTCCTCACATCCACCGAGAGGTGGTGATGGGCCAGAAAGTCGGCGCCGAGGATGGGCACGCCGACTTTGGCCACCACAAAACGCCACGGCAGAGGCGAGCCACCATCCAAAGTCACACAGTGGTCAAACAGACCGATGACCGGCACGCTGGAGCCATTGGCCGCGGTCAGTCGGGGAGCCTGTCCGGCGGCTAGCACTGCGCCTCGCGGGAGCGCGAGAGGAGGCAGGGCACTCACTTGGGCCCCAGTGTCTATCAAGAATCGGCAGTTCAATTTAGTATCGTGCACATAAAAGAGCGGCGCCAAGTCCGGTGTCGGGCCTGATGCGGGAGGCGCAGGCCGGCTCAGGCCTCCGAGTTTCCCGCCGGCGTCCACGCACACGGCCCAGTGCACTTTCGGGCCCGCGCTCCGTAGGTGCGGTGGTACCAGCAGTAATCCTCCCGCTCGTCGCGGGAGGGCGAGGACGACCGGGAGCCACGCCTAGGCGTTCCTGGCCGCGAGCGGCGACCAGCAACTGCCCCCTCCAACCGCCGATGGGAGGTGTCCAGCCGGCTGATGACGGCGGACAGGGAAGCGATGGCGGCAGCTAGATCTCCGTCCCCAGTCGTGGCCGCAGGAGCCGGGCTGGAGTTCGCACCGACGGCGGAGACGGCGCCAGTGGGCCGAGACGCCTCCAGGAAGCGGTCAGCCGCCTCTGCGAGCTCTGCCAGCGGAGTGGCCTCCGGCAGGAGCGAGAGAGCGGCGCGGGCGGACTGCGGCAGCCGCTGGAGGAACAGGGTCCTCAGTAGGCCACTGTCCACCGACGAGTCGCCAGCCGTTGAAAGTTGTCCTCTCATATCGCGAAGAAGCTGGGAAGGCGACCTGTCGCCGAGCTGTTGATGCCGGAGCAGGGCCTCGAGGCGGCTGGCACGGGACTGGGCGAGGCGCTGGCGGAGGGCAGTGCACAGCCCGTCGAAGTCTCCTGGTGCACTGACGATAACGTCCCGTACTTGGGCCGCCACGTTGGTAGGCAGATTTGCCACCAGCAGCTTGAACTTTGTGACGGGATCGGCAATGCCAGCCACGTCGAACGCACATTCAACTTGGAGCAGCCAGAGGTCCGCCTCGTCCGGGGCAAACGCCGGCAGTCTGAATGAAGCAAGCGGTCGCGCCCGCTCGTCCGATGCAGCCGTGGTGGCAGGAGTGTCGGCCGACGCAGCCTCCTGCGAGGTGTCGCCCTCCATCACGGGCATGGTGTACACGTCACCGTACCGCGCCGCGTCCCCAGACCGGCAACTCGTCTGCCCACTGCGCTCGCTGCGCTACCGTGGTCCGGGGGTTAACACTGTACACTGAGAGCCCGAGACGACGCACTGCTCATCCCGGACCTGGCCGCTGCCCACTACGCTCGCTGCGTTACAGAGGTCCGGGAAGGCATCACAATCCGCTGGCGTGTTGATGGCGTACCCCCATTCAGCGGCGAATCCTGCGTGCCGCGGCGGATCCTGCGTGCCTTGGGGGTCCGCACCGCGGCGAAAGAAGGTGGAAGTCCGGAAGTGGCCGTCTGGCAGGTGAGAAGGCCAGTAGTGGTCCGTACCACAGCGGGGCCAGTGAGACGGCCAGGAGTAAGTGTCTGGCAGGTGAGTCCAGAGTCGGGTGTCACCAATGTGGCACGGCTGAAAGTAGCCGGTCGCCACTTGAACCGCTAGCAGTGTATACCGCTAGTAGTTCACCTCTCGTTGTGAGAGGGAGTGAAAGGATTGTCAAGGCAGAGACTACCATCCGCCACCGTCGGCACCACACAACTCCAAGGGAGGAGGAGACTCCCGATGTGGGCCCGTGTCGGTAGCTCTGAGCTTGACTAGGATGAACGAGTTACCGATCGTGGATCGTACTGATTTATTGAACAAAAATTGGCACACTATATTTCTAGCAAGGCTACCTTGCATAGGTAGTTTCAGCGTCTAAATGGTAATATTACAAATTATAGTGACAGTTGGACAAAGAAAAATTACTCCACACCTGCGCTCCTAGATTACCCTCTTAAGGCGTGACAATACAACAGCTACGGTTACAAGAGATAACATATAAGGCAGAAAACAATCACAAGACATATGTGTCAATCAATCACTGACATCTGCGTGCATCAAAAGGATTTACTAGTTTACGACGCCGCCGCTGGGTTGCACACGCTACGGCGCCGTCGCTAGCAACGGAGCGCTGTTGCACCCGCTACAACCTCACTGCGGCAGATCTCACCTTGATCTCAGCAGTACTGCCGTTGTCAGCCGTCTTCCTCCGCCCTCCCAACACAGGTACCGTTGGTCGCACCTGAGCTGGACCATCGCTCCCACCATTCGCACCAAAGACCGCCCACCAGCGCGCAGGCGCACAGATGGAGTCCTTGACATTGGGGGCAGCGCGTGGCGTGTTTTGCATAAACACCCTCGTGAGAGGGCTCATTAACATTCAGCAGTTAGACAACGGTGGTTAGGTGGTTCCGGGTGATGGGAATGCAGAAATATGGGAGGGGCGTGCCATGATGAGGCTCGAAAATGTCCTCATGACGTCATGCTTTATAAACAATATTTCTAATGTGTGAATAATGACGCGACTTAGACAAAATATGTAACCTTTGGGCTTAGATTTAGCTTGGTTGATTTTGGATTCGTGACACACGATGGTGAGCTCAGATTTTCCCTTTATGTCCGTTGTTTTCTTTCCTCGTTAGCATTCCACTGAGTCCAGTTGAGTCCACCCATGTTACAGCATGGACAGACACGGCGTTCTTTTCCCCTGCTCGGCGGTAGCGTGTTTCGTTGACCTTTGACCCGCCCAGACACGACTGGCCGCCCGGGGTCGGCCCAAGGTCAGCGTCCTCGACCCCCGCCGACCCGGCTCCCGGGCTCTACCGACGCTCCTCCACTCTACCCATCTACACACTCCCACCTCACGGCGGGATGAATATCGTGACAATTAAATAAACATTAGAAGTGCCAGGCGGTGAAGTGCGTGGGTCACTTGATCTCAAGATGCTGTGTGGTGCTTATGAAGAAAATGAAAACTTTTATTGGAATAAAAGAGGGTTAAAGGATTACGCCTATACCATATGCGAAGGTAATTAGGTACTCAAGCAGAGAAAATAGAAATACTGGTCCATGCCAATGATTGGGCAATTTTCGCACAAGGCAGTGAACTGGAATCAGGGATACCTACAAGGTAACCAACTGAGCACCAGTCGCTGCATTCGACGTTATGTACTGTTTCCCGTATTAGTTCATACGGAGTCACTTATATCGATAATGCTATGCATAGCGCAATTTATAAAACTTATGGCTGCTTTGAGCCAATTGTTTTTAATCTTGAGGTAATACAACAGTTAAACACTAGTGCGAGTTATTTGATTACTTATTATATTTCTGACTCGAGAACAGTCAGTCGTCTGTCACGCAAAGTGTGCGCATTGTGCAATGTGTGCATCACTTCAGCGAGTGAACAGAGTCGACGTCGAGTCAAACTACGCATTAAGTAAGCCATCTGGACCTGCAATAACTGTAAACAACTATCTCCTGCAGTGTTTTATCCTAATTAATCGGAAACACCCTGCGGCTTGATGCTTCCTAAATGAACCTTGTGCTCTTTGTGTGAAATGTTGCAGGGATATCTTCAGACACACGGCTCCAGGCGAAGAGAATGTGGGATGTTTATAAAGAAAGTAAACAGGGCTAGGCGACCTTAATGCATTAACCCTAGCCGGATACATCAGTGTTCTACATACGTTGACATAAAATGATGTTTTTCGTACTCCAGCGTAGATGGGTAGCCATACGGCTGCCACGGTTGACAGTGATGACATCATTCATCTTTTGCAAGTTCGTTAAAGATTTGGGCTATACGGGGATTCGAACCCCGGAAAAGATGACTGATGTCATCACTGTCAACCGTGGCAGCCGTATGGCTACCCATCTACGCTGGAGTACGAAAAACATCATCTCACGCTCTCAGTCCCAGCGGATAAAAACAACACCTAAATACGTTGACATAGTCTGTCAATAGCCTTTTCCCCAAGGGTCACCAAAGGTCATATCAGGTCAGCCCAGCAAAACGTAAATAATTTCATCCCAAACCGTTTTCAATTATATTGTTATATTCTGTTTGATATTTGTGTTCATTAGCGTATGTGCGTGCATCGGGAATGAAGCGCAAAAGAAAAATACTTTTGAGTGAGCGAGTCATGAAATTGCCGTAATGGTCGTCCTGGAGCCGCCTTTGCACTGATGAACCTAGCCTAGGACAGGTCCACCGCACCACCCTGTGCCTGGCACCCCGCCCCGGCTGGGTCGGGGGTGGGGGGTGGGGCGGACTTGGGGTGTTTGTTTATCGAACGTCCAGACACACCCCAAATCACGGGTTCTTGCACCGAGCACTATCAACTGCGGTGCAAATGTCCCTAGATGGCCCGTTCGGTCAAACATCAATCTTCCGTGACCCCAAAACACCCCACCCCTCCGTCCACATACCGTACAAATCCAAACGAAATGTAAAGCTTATTTTTCAATACAGAAGCGCTTTCAAATATCCATTCAGCGACTGGCCCCGAAGTCTGTTTCAATAGACACAAAATGAAGAGTTGTCAGACTTAAATGAAGCCATGAGTGCCTAGTGACTGTTGCCGTGCGTCTGAAAAGCTTTTTCAACATTGGCAATCGTTGGTGATCGCATTTTTGCGGAATGTGTCATGGGCCCAATGAATGGCAGTACGCACGCACTGCTTCTGCACTTACTTCCGCTCACTCCTCCTGCGTAGGTTATGGCGTTTCCACTATGACGGTCGCATTTCGAATGATCGTCCAACACTGAACAACTATTTTGCGACTTTCACTGGTTTTCTCTACACGCTACGGTCGAGGGATACCCCTCACCGTTTCGCTCCTAATTGAGCTAGAGTCTCGCAAGAGCCGAACGCGTGCGCCGTTAGGAAATGCAGCGACCCATACCCGATTTTAAAACCCTCGCATGTGTGCGGCGTTTGCCAGCTTCTAATGTGTAGGGGCAAGGGGTTGGACCCCCCCCCCCTTGCCGTTTGGCCCCTGATCGAGCTAGAGCTTCGCGGAAAAAAACGAGCGTGTTGCTCGTGACGAGAGGAAGCCGATGATACCCAATTTTAAGGTCCTAGGTCATCGAGTGACCTTCCAGGTCAGGTCAATGACCCAAAGTCGGGAAAATCGGACCTGTTAGAAAGTCGTAAAGTGTGGCTGCTAAGAGTTTTTTTCGGGGTGCTGATCACGAATATCGTGTTAGTTTTGATCACAGATGATGTCTTTAAGCATTTAGACCAGGTCGGGTCAGGTCAGGTCAGGTCAACCAGTAGGCGTCGTGACGGGTATTCGTAGTACGTGTCAACCGCCTCTGACAGCTTCGTAACATGTTACGAAGTCACCAAAACTACTTCGTAAATGTTCAAATGGTTGCTAAATTCGAATTCAGCTCCAAAAACTAGCCTAGAAACATGTAAAACTCGAAAAAGTGAACTGAGGTCACCCGAGGTCACCAAAGGTCAATGACCTGACCTGACCTTTAGGTGACCTTGACACCCACCCTAATGTATGGGAGCAACAACAAATCACATGTTTGAACGTTTGAAACCACGAAAAGCTTGCAAACGCGCGGCTAATGCGAGCCGACATACGCGAAATCGCGATTCCGGCCAAACATGGTCTCGGAAAAGAGGTCACAGGTCAAAGGTCATTTGGGTCAGGGCCATGAAATTTTCAGGGTAGGTGTAAAATTGATCAATGCGAGGGTACCGAAAGTTTCGTTGCGGTCGGACGCTTTTTACGCGAGTTATTCGCGAAAAACCATGGGGGGGGTCCATCCGACCCCCCCTACACATGCGAGGGTTAAGGTCTCAAATCAACCGGAACCTCGGTCAGGTCAAGGTTCCCAGGCACTGGTTTGATTAAAGGTGGATATATAGGCCATAAATTGCCGCAGTGCCGCGTTTTTGGCACCATCGTGTTCTTCATACTCAGGGGCACCGAATTATAGGTATACTTTTTGTTTGGGTGAGATCAACTTAAGGTGCTGATTTCAGGTCAGTACAAGAGATGTCAATCGGATACCAACTTTTTGGTATATACCGATATCAAACCGATACCAACTTGGTATTTGGTATTTAAATCCTAATGTGTTTGGTATTTTGTTGGTAACATGAGCCCTCACTAGTGTATAAGAGGCTGAAAAATTGGTAAAAAGTTAGTATTTCCCTCATGTTTCCAAGTTGGTTTGGTTTCGGTATTTCCCCATGGTTTTGGTTGGTATTTGGGTTGGTATCGGTATTCCGATTTTCTGTAATTGACATCACTAGTCACTAGTCAGTGCCTTAATGGCCTGATCTGAAAATGCAATTGGTTTCACAAGATCCGGCTTGAATCATAGCTCAAGTGTGCGAACATTCACCCCTTCCTTTTATTAGCGTGTTCCGAGCAATCGCAAAAAAGCGCCAGAGGGTCTGAGTGGGTGAGGGCGGCGCCCGATCTCGGCCGGCGAGCATTGAATTTATATCTTTGTTATGTCCATTTAAGGTCATGTCTCGAGTTCTCGACTGAATAGCTACTATGATAGTGGATGTCGTCTATATGTTGCAGGCACTTTAGAAAATCAGTCATTTTGTAAAATGCCTAGGCATTTTGCAAAATGCCTGATTTTCCAGGCTTTTTGCAAAAAGCCTAGGCATTTTACAAAATGACTGACTCTTGCAAAATACCTAGCCATTTTACAAAATGACTGAGCAGCGTGTTGTAGATACGAGTACCTAATTATATACGTTTTGGTAGCGTGTAGGTGGACCGAGGAGTCCAGCATTATGACCAGAGGAGTCCAGCAGTGGGAAGTCCATACCTACCTCTATTTTGAGAAGTGCAGGCCCGCGACATTTCCAACCCCCACGTCAGCGACGCTGCTGGATTTAAAATGATCGATCTGGAGCGTCAACAAACGACTGGCCCTATGCCGGCCTGTATCTGTAAAACCATTAGAGGTCGCGAGGATTCGATCCCACACACTTAGGCGTTAGTGTCTTCTGAAACCAACGCTCTCGTCCTACGCCAAGCGACCTGATGATTCTCCCGATGTGGAGCTTGATATTTTTAACTGGGACCATGCAAGTAGGTACTCAAAGCTGTCAAACAAAGACACAATCAAACAAAGACTACACTCATTCGTTTACATGTAATTGTACATGAACCGGGCCTGCCTATTACATAGGGCCGGTCTCCGGCTGGTTTTGTTAGGTCTAGTTTCAGGCAGAACGTGAACGGCGTTGATGTACTTGGGAGTTTTTACAGCGTTAACTAAACAATGCTCCTATGCTACAGCCGAGTCTGCAACTCAACCTGGTCGTTACTCAGCATTGTCGTCATCACAGAGCTTCAAATCGATCAGCTACAGGCTGAACACGTACCTCTAGTGTATAGGAAGACGTCCAAAAACTGTTGGCCATAGTATCTGTAGTGGGATCTACGTTCCATGCTGGTCAGGCATTTTGCAAAATGCCTGGTCATTTTGTAAAATGGCTAGCCATTTTGAAAAAACCTGGTTGTGTTCAGTCATTTTTCAAACAGCCGTCTTTTTGTAAAATGCCTAGGCATTTTACAAAATGACTGATTTTCTAAAGTGCCTGCAACATATATAAGACTAAATAGATACGATGAGAGTGTATGTCGCCTAAATGAATAAAAGTAAATAAATTCAACCGGCTACCCCGCATACAACAAGCACTGTAGAACCAGTGTATTGACTCTACAGCAGAGTAAAACCGCGGGCGGGCATCAGTCCCCGCCGGGCCATCGCCAGTGACGAGCCTGTCCTTTCGCCTCCTCCTCATGGCTGGGTAGCTAAACACAGCAGAAGGGGCGGCGAGCGCAACGTGCTGCCCTCAAGCGGCCAGATACACAACTACAGCTTTGCGGGCCGCCGCCGCCGCCGTCTTGGATTAACATTAGCGCTACGTAGGATCCCGGCCGAACTGGACATATTTTGTACTTTTCTCAAATGAGGAAGGTCAGCAAATGCAAAAATCATTGAAAGATGCATTTCAGCGTAAGATGGGTCAAATTTCTGGCTGACGCATTCGCCCGGAATCCTCGCAAACACACACTTCAACCGCAGGGGACAGGCCGCTCATTCTCGCTGTTCGCAATGCAGGGAATACCTACCTGCCGTTGCAAGAATCGCGGCTTACGCCCGTCGCCTCCTTCACAGATCCACACCTTCGGTGATTAAGTACCGACAGCGCGGGCGCACGTAACACAAGCAAGGAAAAGCCGGAACATAGCGCATTCCGACAGAACCAAACCGTACACGAAAAAAAAAAAACAGCGCGGCACCCAGCGAGTCCGCGTATTGCCACTGCTCCAGTCCCATTCCCTCAATCTCCTTCACAGCACTTTACGAACGCCGTCTTCCGGCTCGTCACTGTCTGTTTCTGCAGGTTTAGGGAGGCAGCAGCGATCGTTCAGCTCTACCGGCTTCGGTAGAGCGACTGCCATGATAGTCCCCGCACTCCACTGCACTGCCGTTCACTCTAGTCCACTCTCCACCGCACTCTACCGTTCGGTCCAGCCGCATGCTTCCACTCCACGTACCGTCCTTCCGTGGCCTGTCCTGGATCCAGCACTTCACTGAAGGGACGATGCCCGCACGCTGCACCTTCTCTCGGGCCGTCGTTGGAGGCTTCTAGACAGCTTCCCGTTCCGGTTCTCTTCCAGCAGCTTTTCTTTAGAGCTCAGCTTCCTCAGTCCCTTCTCAGGACAAAGCGGGCTTTGATTGGCTGAAGCTCAGGATCGCCGAAATCCCATTGGCTACTCGCCCGCCTGGCCGACTACGCGATTGGTTGTTGCACGTGCCCCACCCGTTTTGATTGGCCGGCGTCCGGAGGTGACCTTGACCCGGCGCCTCTCATTGGTCGTCTCAGCTAAGACTCCCAGAGACGAGTAATCTCATTGGATGTCACCGTGAAAGCCTGTAGGAATTGACGGTTCGGTTGGTTGGACGTGTCTCCGCCGGCCAGTTGACCTCGCGGGGGTCCGGCCGCTCAGAAGGTCTTGGAGACGCGCTCGTACACCGTCCAGGCCATGGCTGCCATGAAGGTACGTCGCAGCACGCGCGGCGCCAGCCCGTAAAAGAAGGCACGCGATCCGCCCTCCTGGGAAGACAGGAAAGACGACGGGTCAGCGGGCGGTTCATAATGAAGAGCTTTTACCAACAGACATTGCAACGAGCAAAAGATACAACGACTAAGAATGGCCTAACCATACGCTCAAGTCAGTGTGGCAATGCGATGTGGCAATGTGGCGCAGACGCTGAAAATATTTAGTTTCCACATTGCCAAGAGAGTCACATGTGGTGCTTCTGGAACCTTTTACGAACCAGAATCTGCCGGTCCACAACTTACGAAAAGATCACCCTATAAATATCCAAAGACGTCAAAGTTTACTGTAAAACATTACGCTTTACGAGCATACACTATATAACGCAAGGAGCTGTCGAAATTCGAAACCAATTGCTGCGGCTAAAAGGAGCGACGCCAGCATGTGACGGTCTGCAATTGGTATACGTGACGTTAACCATTTACCAATCAGGCCACCATGCTGACGTCAGGCCACATCATTTGACGTCAAATGTTGATGTCTAACATGAAAACTTATGCGGTTGCAGTGCAGGACCCAACTACCCGCATGACTGAGGTGGAAGTTTCGAGAGAAATTATCTGCGCCACGACACGTGATACCACACGTGACACATGAACAGCTCGTGTCCAACCACGCACCATTCTGCGCCATGTGTCCTTGGCGGGTCGCCAGCACCATGTGTCGGACGAGTGACAACGAGAGTCCTGGCACAGCGCGTGACCTGTAAACCTGTGTGAGCGCCCCTTGATGTGTTGGCTTCACGCCGTGACGATCTCGTCCACAGGCTGCAACTCATGCGTTCACTCCCGATTCTACAGAGACGTAGGCGCTCTAGAGGATCAACCATCCCGCGAAAGAAAGCGCAACGAAATACAGGCAGGACGCGACGTGTTCGGATTATGCAATATGCAGCATAGGTATGCGACGAAAGTGCAACTCAAAGGAAAGTGTCACCATCATCTCGTGGACGATGGTCAGCCACCTTCTCCCGGTTAAATCTGGAATGGATTCAACGTCAGCTCCAGCTACGTCGAAACAGCCTTCCGTCCGGTTATCTGGAACTTCTTATTGCGCCTCAGCCTGGCGCAGCCCGAGAAACTTGGGCCGTGTTTAGGTTAGGAAACCAATGACCTTTCGAGAAGTCGCCTTTGTGACGGGTGTGCTCAACTCGTGATTTCAGAGTTTCCAGAAAATAAAAACAGGACACCCAAGCAGCACTAGAGTAATGGTGGAGAAGTCGTGGGGAGCACGGAACTGGTGTGGTCGGAATTCATACAGTCCCTCCGCAATGTAAAAGGGTCACCATAAACAGAGACAAGGGTCCCACAGGGCCCCTCGCCAGCCGTATCTGCAACGTCTCCCAAGTGGCAGACGCTTTGCAGAGGCAACGGAACAGTTTTCTTGGAGCAAAGCAGTTGCGCTAAGCTGCAGCTGAGTGTAAACGACTTATACTGCTTATTTTAGTTGCTAAGGGCTCGCTCCGCCAAATGTACCAGAATGTAAAAAGCACTGAACAGTGCGGTGTAAGTGTAACCAACTGCTTGAGAGTAAAGCGGTGTCGCCCTTACGAAGTTGTTTGGTACGAAAGGAAATGAAGCACTTCTGTTGAAGAAGGATCAGGATGGAGTTGCAGCGCTTACGGACGTATTCTAACTCGAGTTTCAACCTAGTTTCCGCAACCAGGCCTATGTGTTCTGCACCATTCAATCTCACTCCCCAGAGAGACAGCGTCTGATCCAGAGCCGGCTTTTTGCACCTATTCCGTTTATCACAGTGGTAACTCCGAAGGATCTTTGCATCTTGATCAATCATCGTCCCAACTACACAGGCACCAGGTCAGGTCAACGCTCCCTGCCCCTGTTCTGGCGCTGGACAGAGCTGGAATGGCACCAAGGAACGTTCGCCCCCGCAGAGACCGAGCGGACAGGAGCCGAGACCGACTCCTGTCCGCTATTTTTACCACGGCAAGAGGCTCCAACGCCAGTCCCTCAAAGTGCACGTGTCCTCAGTGAAGGGTGCTCAACAGTGATGATGCATCCATTCACCTAAGATTCTTCTAAATGTGCGGCAAGTGCAGAAGTGCTCCCAGCTGACCTAGTGCGTCTGGCCACTGATCGATCTCACCGGGAAACAGGACAAGGATGGGAAGTAATTAAGTGCTACCGGGGGCCATTAGTTCGTCAATCGTCATGAAAAGAGGCCGATCAATGAGGTAATTAATGAAAACCTGGAGAGTAAATGAGCACAAAGCAGGAGGCAGAACCGACAGAACCGTACCCCCGAAATTGCAAAATGATATTCCTAAGAAATACAAAACATGTTTTGCCATTAACTATAGACCCTTGGACTGGCACGAGCGTTTGGGCTGTCATGTGCTCCACCCAGGACACACCCGACCTTAGGGGCCAGCGTCATCCCCGGCTGATCCGTGGCGCAGTTGTGTCCAGTTTGAACCGCCTCGAGCCGGTTAGGTGTAGGTGCACTCGACCGAGACAGTTCTGGCCTCGGAGCGCCCGGGGGCTCGTGTAGGTCACTATTCGGAGTGAGGTTACAAGCTGTGTTCGAGCCTGAGGTAGCTAGTTGGCTGTTTTGATTAAGAGCCATCCTTGCAAAGAGACTGCACAGAGTATTGCAGGAAAGAGCTGGTAGCCCTGAGCGAAACAGGAAGAACGTGCCCCGCAATATACGGTGGCAAGTCGCATAAACGATGTCTTGTTTTTCCTGCGCAACCAGCCGCCTCATCGAAACACGACTAGGGTAGGGCAAATAAAAGACATGATTACAAATAAAAGACACCTTCCGCAATCTGCAGCAAGCCTCCCAGGCCTCAATCTCAGCAGCCCGAACAACCAACGATGACTGGACGATCAATAATTCCAGAGTTCAACTTAGTCGTGTTAAGTTCGAGTGGCCTGGAGGACGATCAACGCGGAACCCCGCAAGTGACTCCAAGTTTCATATTTGATTGCTTTTCCTTCAGGTTCTCCCTTCCTTTGTAGCCTGAGTTCACGACTTATGGGGAACCGTTCTCAGCTTCCCGGTTAAAATCATGCCCCTAAGCCAGAGCAGTTTTGGCCGGATTGGCACCAACAAACATCATGTTCATCGCCATCCGGCATCCCGTTCCAGATCCAGATTCGGGTTCATGACGTCATGAGATCAACACCTGAACGACCGTTGCATCGCGGTGGTACTGGGTAATCGGTTGCACCACACGTGTGAATACTGAAAGGTAGCCACAACTTCGCACCGTTTGTCTTGGCTTGGTCCCAGAACAGGCGAGGAGCGCCTTATCCTCAAAAGAAGGCTGACTTGGCGGAATTGCCCGCGAGGTGTTGTTTTCGCTGAAGAGGTCACGAACACAGCTGGATTGAGCAATATGCGGGCACGGGCCAACAACAAGGTGGGTCATTGGCTTCAGAAATTCTTGTTTACAACGCACCGACCACTAGTGTTGCGAGGGAGAGCAGCTCAGTGAATCACACAAAACTGCCGTCAAATAGAATGATCAAAGCGAATGCTCAATGTTGCAGCATCTCATCATACTGTGCGCATGAGAATGCGATTCTGTAACGAAAAATCGTTGTCCCCAACCACTCGACGAAAGCGGTATTATCAACATATAATGTGATGTGACCCAGTCCAGGAACAAGGTCGCCGACAAACAGTCGTTCGCGATACTATGACTTTCCATCACGCCACGATCAGACCACGCCAATAGTCAATACCCCTCCCCAAACGACGCACGCGTGACCCCCACTTCTTGACCTTTGTCTGCGCGTGACCGTTACTTGCGTCAATGGCGGTCTCCCTACATTAACAACTGACATATGTCTCTCATACCACGGCCCTTCCGTCCAGGCCACAGGACGTGTTGAGGCCGTATAACGCGTAAACATCATAAGGCCTGGTTACAGACATAAAGCAGATGAATAACAGAGACAGATACGCTGACAAGGCCGGGTTTTCATCAACGGTAAAAAAGCGACCTCTGGCCCGACATAGGACCCCGGACGAGCGTAGAGGTCACACCCCTCCAAAGGATCAAAACAGGACTCACTTTTAATTCAGTTATTTAGCGAAGACGGGCTCCGTCCTAGTGACCTCCCCGGATCTAGTGCCTGGATGCGCCTCTGCCGTTCCTGCCACCCGTCCGCTCGCTCGGTGGTGCCACGTGGTGACGTCACACGATCAGTATATGACGTCACACAGGGCCTCTCCACCGTCCAATAGCTGCAGCCGGCCGGCAGGGCTGGCTCCGCCTACGGGCCCGGGAGAGCTCGGAGGCCGGAGCCGAAAGTTTCCAAGATTTACGAGCTCGGAAAGCGGACATCAACTTTACATCAACAATACATAATCAATCCATAACCTCAGCATCAGTTCCCTAGCAATAGCCACTAATTGCACGCTACAGCTTCCAAGAGAACCCGTCGATCGACCACGGCTCTTTCAGCGGCAGGGACCGCGGATTCCGGGGGGCAGGGTGTGCAATTGCACACCCTGAAAATCCTGAGGGTGTGCAAACACCTATTTTTGCACACCCACAGTTCGTTGTGGGGGCCCATGCGGCCCTGGCGCTTGAGTGTCCCAAGCCGATTCTCGAGGGCCCCAGCGCGAGCCTGATGGTCCCGCACCGGTGCCTGAAGGCGTGAACAGGTTCTAGTGTTATCTCAGGAGTTATCTCAGAACCCCACCCACGCCATTTTTTTAGCGCTCCCACCGGCTCTTGAGGGCCCAGGCCAGTGGCGCGGGAACTTCTTCCAGACTGGGGGGCTGAATCATAATAGAGATCAACCTAGGGTACCCCCAAATCTAGTTTTCTCACCGGTTTTAGGCCACTTATTTTTCAGACTTTGGCCTTTTCAACAAAAAAAAGAGCTGAGCTGAGTGAAGAAACTACCGTTTTGACAACCTGGAGTAAAGGTTTTAATCTGTCAAATGAGTGCCGAGCCAGTGAAAGAGGTGGATTTTTCACTTACATGCTTTCTTCCTTTGTGTGTGACCCACAACCCCTAATTTGGGAATGACAAGCTGCCCAACGGTTCCTGGCCTCATGAAAAGTTGTGGGGCACCGCCCCCACGGCCGCAGAGTTGTGGGAGCAAGCTTCCCCCACTGCCCCCTCCCCCGGTTCCCACGCCTATGTATGACTCTATGAAATTATGTTGGTAGATTTCCGATTTCGATTCCTCCAGCTGGGGGGGGGGCTCAAATAGTAAATACATTACGAGCCCCCCCCCCCAGCCGAAAAGCTGGGGGGCTCGGCCCCCGCTAGCCCCCCCCCCCGGTTCCCGCGCCACTGGCCCAGGCCGATGCCCGAAGGCCCCAAGTCGATGTCTAAAGGTCCCACGCCGGTGTCTGAGTACCTACATGGCTAGCTCAGGGATCCACGCCAGTTTCTGAGGGCCCTAACCGGCTCTTGAGGGCCCCTTGCCCCCTGCCCTCCTTAACCCCTCTTGGGGCCGATGCCTAAGGGTCCTGCATCAGCACCTGAAAGCCCACAGAGTTATCTCAGGGCCCCATACCAGTTTCTGAAGGCCCTCACCGGCTCTTGAGGGGCCCCAGACCGATATCCAAGGACCTCTGGCCAATGCCCGGGGGCGCAGGCCGATGCCCGAGGGCCCCTAGCCGTTACGCGAGGGCCTTACACAGCTATCTCAGGGTATAATGCCACTTTCCGAGGACCCTAACCGGCTCTTGAGGGCCCCAGGCCGATTCCTGAGATCCCCAGGCTGATGTGAGAGGGCCGACCGACTGAGGCGGCCCCTACGTCAGTTTCTAAGGGCGTCCACGACCGCCGTCTGGTCAAAGCTGATCTCTGAGGGCCCTACGCAGGTTTTTAAGTGCACTCAGCTCTTGTTTAGGATCTCACACCGGCATCTGAGATAGGATGGCTTATGCATGCCGCAGAGGAGCCCTTACCGGCTCCTGAGGGCTCCGTGCTGATAGTTGAGGGCCCCATGCCAATACTCGAGAGTCACATTCAGTAATCTCAGCGCCCTACACCAGTTTGAGGAACGCCGTTCGGCCAAGGCTGACCTCCGAGGAAAAGCCCTTTGCAAGCCCCGGAGTGCCCTCACTTTCTTTTTTAGGATCTCACACCAACATCTGAAGTCGCAGGGCTAAAGGATGCTTCTGATAACCCTTGCTAGCTCGGACCCAAATCGATGCATGATGACCCGACAGAAGTGCCTGAGTAGCCCACACAGTAATCTCAGGGCTCACACCAGTTTCTGAGGGCCTACACGAACGCTTTTTGGCCAATGTCGATGTCTCGGGGCCCTATTCAGGCATCGAGGCTACTCGGGCGCCAAGAGACGGTGGGGGACCTCCAGGCGAGCTTGCTTGGTGGTAGTTGGTAGGTACCCCATGGAGCCGGCGAACGGTGTCAAAGAGCCCGGTGTGGGGGCCCAAGAAGCGGCGTGGGCATCCATATTTCTATGTACATGAGGTATTCCAGAGGCCGTTATGGGACCTTCAAAGACCGTGTGCGGTGCGCCGGTGACCCTTAGAATTGCCGGCGTTGGGTCTCAGGAGCTGGCGTGCGGCCTTTATGGGGCCCCAAAGCCAGCGTGTGGGCCGTAGAGCAATGGGGAAGCTAAGGGGGCCGGAGGCCAGACCCCCATAGGTCATAGGGGCCAAATCGATGGGCCCAAACATCCCGCCGGCCGTGTTTTATTTTTAAACTAATTCATGTAATCCATGATAAAAAGAAGTGTACCAACATCAACTGTGCAAAAGGGCTCTCTGAGGCCCGTAGGGGCCCTTGAAGGCCACTGTAAGCCTTTAGGGGCCTGTTTAGGAAAATCGGAGATCGATTTGGATCACGTTGCATGCATGCATGTGCATTTACTCTGCTAATGCATCTCCTGACCGTAAGATGCTCGCTCAGTCATCTTATGACCGTCAATTTTGAAGGTTTTCCCGTCCCGCTTCCTTAGAACCGGCTTATTCCGGAGCACTGGCGGCGCTGACTTTTTGGAAGGGGCCCGGCGTGAGATGGGGGCCCAATCGCCACATCTTGCACACCCTACGAGAATTTGAATCCGCGGTCCCTGTTCAGCGGTAACCAGGCTGCCGAAACGAGGTCAAGGTCTTGCTGTTTTTACCGGCTGTCGCGGCCCCATTCGGTCACTATAATGGGAAGAGAACAGGGGCCTGGCTCCGGGGAGACAGACGACAGGCGGGGCGGGGCGGGGCGGGGCGGGGGAAGGGCAGCTGAGACAGGCGACACGCCGACACAGTGCAACTGCCTCGCAGGACAGACGGTGTCACGGGGTCAGCACGGGGTGAAACAGAGGTGCCGGCGGGGTCACCTAAAGGTCACACAGAGGTGCCAGAGGGAGAGCGAAGAGACGAGTGACATGGACATCCACTGCGGGAGGAAAAGCTCTTTTCAGAACCACACCCCTCACACTATGCTTCACTGTTTTATAAGTCTAGACTGTAGATCGAATCTCTTTTTTATAAAAATAGTTTTATGCCATTCAACAGTCGCTATTTTAGGGCACCGTAGTATTCCGAGACTTGCAGTGCTCTACATAGCGATTCCTATGACAGAAGTGAATTTAAATCCGTACCTAAATTTGTAATGTGTCCGCCGACAGATTACTGCTCACAGTCAGCCTAGTTAGATGGAGGCATCCAGTGACAAAGAACACCCTACATATACTGGTGAGCTCATTGACATCTATCAAACCGAAACGTCTCGTCCCCTTCAAGGTCTAACAGATTCTCAAACGAAAGCTAAAAATTGCGCGGGAGTCGCGTACCCGTTACATCTAAACCATCAGAATCTTCCAGAGCACCAAGGGTAGTGTTTGATGTCTATGTGTATGTATTCCAGTCCACCCCTTAGAGCCCCAATGTCAACTTCCTCCAGAGAATAGCGATTCGAGGAAGCCAATTCGTCTCGAATTAAATCCAAACAGTGCTGGTCTCCGAAGAGCGGTCACGAGTACTATAACGAGTGGAACTGAAAGCCGACCGGCCCTTCAAATGCTACAGTCCACTGCCGTAAACACATGAACGAAACAACTTACAGACGAGCGCAGTTGCATCTTTTATTTTAGCCACATACACCGACAAAAAAAGACGGCCTGGGCTGGCGGGCCTGAGTTAAAATATACCAACCGTTGCAACACAAAGGCTGAGATTGCCAACATCGCAGCTAACCAAGGCGGGTCACTGGCCTGACCGCAGGGGCTAAATTTATTATTTCATCCAAACACCACCGGTCCGAATAACCAGAGCACGACGGTTTCGCGTCAGAAACCGCAACCAAGACCTCACGACATATGTAACCTCACATCATAAGGAGAACGGTAACGTCAGATGAGCTCATCAACATCAATGACGTGAGACCGAGTATGCTTTGAGGGCCAGATTCCGCCAGAATATGAACCAGGTCAGCGACAGTGGACTGGCCAAAAACAGGCCACAGACGGACAAACAGACGGACACGCCCCTTCTGTCGGGACGGCCTGGGATAGACTAAATTTAGCTAAACAAAGCTGGGGAACGGGGTCAGACGACGGGTCAACGCTACAATAACGAGGGTAGAGGGCAGGGTGGCGGTATAGGGGGAGGGGAGAGAAAGGAGATTGAGAAAAACGTAACTATAGCATCGCCTCTTTGAAAAATAGCGCCTATTGCAAAACTGATCTTGAAGTTACAAAACCTTTATGCAAAAAAAAGCCCACTTCCCCGGCCGCATCCTTGTTCCTAAATCAGTTTAGTTAGTAAGTTTTCATTATAATACACGCCTTATCTCAAAGTTCTAACCCAACTCACTGATCAGTTCCGGGTTCGTTGTCGGTTAAAACCGTCAGCTCTGTCTGGCCGCACGCGGGCACAGGCGCTCTGGGTAGCAACAGACCCCCCCCCCCCCTCAGCTGTCGAACAGGCCCAGCCAGCCCAGCTACTGGCTGTTGCTACGCGACCGCCGCGGGGGTGTGGGCGGGAGCTGTCTGCCCCCCCCCCCCGGGAGGTTGTTTCGAAATCAGGTGGTGCTAAGTGCCAAGTACATACGACAAACAGTGGAAGAATCGTTAGCACGTAATCTGCTCTTTGTTCGATCAAGCGACGTGAAGTTGAAGTTCATGCCAGCATGGGCGTCGTCCAGTACTCAACTAGACAGAAACACGAAATTCAAATACCCACAAATCGTTTCGGAATAAATGTCTATGTTCTACCTACCAAAGGAACGCAAAGGCGTCATTCGGCTTCATCAATCGTTGAAAGCGCTTACGCCTTACATTACTCGTATGTAGAATAGGAAGAAGGCACCAAACGACGACCATTCACCATAACAAGGATGAAAGAACCAATAGCATGGTATTCCTTCATTCATAACCATAAGCCACATGCATTTAGCAGTATTTGCCAACTAATTGTACAGTATGTACCTATGTAGACTGTAGAGTGTAGAGTCACGTGAGCCCTGCAATGCCACCCCATGTATGCACGTGAGTCCTACCTCGTTTTCAACTCGACATCTGCCTTTGAACCAGCACTATTCATTGACGTCACCATCCGTGAGACTCTCCAGGGGCAGTCACCAGTCACCAATCACATAGCACCAGACCGGACCCTGGTCGCAGTCCACAGTCCAAACTGAACCAGCCCGCAGTGTCAGTCCATCGCCTCCCCGCTACTGGGCTGGGTGTCATCAGAAGGGCATGGACTGACACATGAACGGCCAGAGTCCACAGAAGGGCTGGAAGGTCCGGAGAGAGTCTATGTGTGGAGTTATCAACTGTCATTTACGATATGCAACGTACAGGTTAGGGCCAGCCAGAGGCTTTCGACATGGGGTAACGGCGGGACCGAATGAATACTGTCTGAAGTTCTGGTTCGTCATTTCCATGCAGCGAACGGAGACGTGAAGTTGACGATCAAACATCGAGGAGCGCAACTGCCAACAATCCAGCCAAAGGACCAGCCATGAGCAACAAACCTCACGTAGGATCAACCTTTTCAGATGACCACACGCACACCCGTGTTCACCATCTAAGCTAGCTCGTGACAACAGTCAGCTGATCATCTCAAACAGTCAGCTGACAAGTCTCGACCACTCGACCGCTCGACAGTCTAACACCAACTGACTGTCACCTGTCCGGATGACAGATGACAGCCCACCACCTGCCAAATTGGCAGCCTCTCCGCAGCAGTGACCCGGCCTTGCAGATCAGACGGCCGCCAGAGACGCGTCTATTTTTAAACCAGCACCCGAGGCTCAGCCTCAATACCTCGGTCATGTTCAGCAGTGAGCGCAAACCTGTTCAGCTGGTTTCTTCAGGAGTTTCAGGACAGCCTTGGGTCATAGCGTCGACAGGAGAGTAGACTGTGTCCTTAGACCTCTGTTACCTTATTCCAGTGTTGAATGAAAACCCTTAATCGCTGAAGTAGGAGTGACTTGGCTTGTATAATCGACAGGCTGGCGACTTTCTTCCAAACAACATCGCAACTACTTTCATTCTTCACTCACTCACTCACTCACTCACTCACTCACTCACTCACTCACTCACTCACTCACTCACCACTCACTCACTCACTCACTCACTCACTCACTCACTCACTCACTCCCCTCTCACCTGGTAGATAAGTCCGATGGCGTTGGTCAGAGAGCCCGAGCCGCCGGCGGCCAGCGCGGTGAGTTGAACCCTTGTCTTGACCACATCGGCAGGCTGGGTGACGACAGAGGCCCCAAGGCCGGAGACCAGGCCGCAGCAGAAGGTGGCCAGGTCACCCCATTGACCCGAGGTCACCTCGGTGGGCAGGGCGCCCCGCGCTTGGCTGAGGGGGAGAGGGGGTGGGTTAGAGGAAGGAGAGGCAAGATAAGCCTAGGTGAACTGGAACGAAACGAGGGAAATGGCAGGCCCAACAACGCTCGTTGGAGGAACGAGGGAAAAGCTTGATGTAAACAAATGCAAGCAATATCAAACACATCGGGTAAGTCAGCTCAAGATAACCAGGATTTTGCCTAACCTATTATTTCTCCTTCTGGCAATTCAAGCCATCACTGACCTTCATAATGTTAAGGATCCCAAGTTAGCCCCATTTCGTCAACCACACATTAATGTGCCTTTCCCATACCGCACCGCCTTCGCAGCCCACCAGCCACAGCCAAGGGTGACTGTGACTGACAAACGTGACAAGTGTGACTGGGTGACGATGCCGTTGGCGCACCTGTAGAACATGAAGTAGAAGCTGGAGAAGGGCACGTCCCGGAGCAGGGTGGGCAGCAGGCCGCGCGTCAGGCCGCGGTGACCCTCGGTGCGGTAGATGAGCTGCAGGGCCTGGGCCACGCCGCGGTAGTCGTAGATGCCGCTCTATGGGGAGGGGGAGAGGGGGTCAGAGTCTCAGAGAGGGGCAAAGGGGAGAGAGGGGATCAGAGAGGGGCGGAGGGGAGAGAGATGGACAGAGGGGGACAGAAAGGGGTTACTGAGAGGACAGCAACTGCCAGGGGTCATCATGAGACAGCAGTGCTTATAAAGGCGGGTCTATAAAGGGGCTTTGGGGCCAAGGTGTCAGGAAGACTCTTCAGACTCCAAGTATCACATAAAACTACAGTCACATAGAGGTCAGGAGGCTGCCTTTGGGAGAACCGGAATGATGGGGTACCTCAGGGAACTGGTAAACCTGACCGTCCCCGTGGCCAAAGATCAGAAAGTGTCGTGGAGAGCTCAGAGGCCCCTGGACCCTGGTCCATTTCGACCAGATATCTTCGAGGTCGGTGTCACCGGGTTGACACCGAGATATTCCAGTCGGGCGCTCGGGGTGGCAGGATCCAGGGTGGCTAGGGTCCAGGAACAAAGACAGGCGACACAGGACTCTAGCTAGTCATCCGTATCGATTAGGGAATGGTGCTCCAAACGTGAGATAGCACTGACCACCTTTTTTGGGAGGGGGATAGCCCTGACCACGATTTTTAATAGTGACGATGCGCACAACACACATTATCATCGGCGCATGAAAAAACATTGGTGTAAATAGTAGAGGACAAAGGGACAAAAGGTCAAGAGGGACATAGGACGACACGAGTGAATGACCCAATCGAACTACGCGGCTGGGGGTCACGGCTCACGGGTGCACTACTAAAATAACCTCTAAGGACTCCTGCCAACTAATGATGACAAGCAGTTCAGGTCAAACGGGATAATAACAGGGCGTCTGGCAGTGTTTCTTCAAAGATAAACAGCAGTAGCAAAGCCAACAGGACGCAGTCATTAGGTAAATACAACACACATTGGTAGGGAACTACAATTGCAGTTATCAATAACAACAAATGGTCATCAGAAGTCAGAACTTGGGGATTACTGGGGTTCATCAGCAAGGATTATGGGGTCATTTGTCATCAGAACTGTGACATCATGCATAACCCCGTTCGACCACGCCGGGGATTTTACACTGCGATGAAATAAATCGAGATAAGCAGCAGATAACTGGCAATTCATGTAGGTGATGTTTATAAACCAATCACCATTGGCCATCCGAGCTACAACGTATTTCCAGCTGACAGTTAACCAGTTATAGCAACCACCCTTTCGAATTTTTCCATTGTACTGTTGCCAGACGATGAAACTGCGTAGTTGATCAGCCTCAGTCCACCCAATTATAAACAGTCATCAATGTTGCATGCGTGATGCATCGACCTAACCTTCCAGCAACATTTCCATCCGAATTTTTCCACTCTACTGTTGTCAGCCGCCGCCTCCGCACGCTCCCGATTACCCCCTCCCCCCTCTCCCAGGTCTCGCCACCTGGCCCGTCCCCTCCCTCCTCTCTGCTGGCATCTTGCCAAAGCAGAAATACCAGTCGGTGGAGACAGCGCTACACAGACTTCATGAAAAGCTACACACAAGCTACCTACAGAAAAAAAACACATTTTGAAGTAGCGAATGTAAAACTCGTCTTGCGTCGAAATAGCGAGCACCACTTACTTGTTCTTAGCAATTAAATGCTTTTGCACTAAAATACAAGTAGAAATACGCATCTACGTTAGCGCTCCCGTTTATAACACAGCCCCGCCGTAATGTCACCATATTACACCAAGCCCGCCGGTTTCTCTCGCTGCGCAATAGACGGCCGCACCCAACCCCAGGCGGATAGGAGAGGCCGCACTAGGTCAACGGGTACGAATCACAGAAGGGGAACGGACTGCACGGCCGGTGCACGGGGTGCACACGTGCACACAACAGTTGAACGGCGTGCACGAGGCTGGGTCGTGGTGGTCGGACGAGAAAACGGTATGACTAGCTAGCCCACACATGCAGAATAATGAATGCGATATTCAACAGGAAGAACAAATGAGTGAATTGAAATACATATACGAACATAAGGGTCATGTAAAGCTCTACATACATTCAACGCAGCAAAGGAAATACGTTCCAAACAAAACCGGCCTAGCTTTCGAGGACAGTCTTCCGACCGACTATTGTTATAAATAGTTATACATAGTTACTTACTTATTATAATATTATAGTTACATATCACTCACAACCAGTTGATCCAGTTTTCTTAGGCGATATTTCAAATAAACACAACCATTCATCAACAAGCACTGCAACTCGTCCCTTGAGAGATCTGTCGGTTATAAGTCAATAGTCATTGACCACGGCTCCTATCCCGTTGAGGCCTGACTTCGCAGCGCGCATTGTTTGTTTTGTGATAAAACGCCCTTTCGGTCTAGCGAGACCATTTCAGAGCCGGATGGATGATAGGAATTAGGGGGAGACATTGATCTGGACGGCCGCCCTGGTGCTCCACCGGGACTCTGAGCCCACCCAGGGGACAGGCCACCCAGCCCGATAACGGTCACCCCACCGCACGCGAGCAATGCTCACAGGGCATGCTCACTCAACATACTTCTGAGGAGTCTGGCTGGTGTAGCCAGTAGAAACACTGTAAGATACAGATATCTCTTGTATTGCTGGCGATGAGGATGTCGTCTACATAGACGAAGGCGAAGTCCAGGCCACGGAGGATGTGATCCATGAACCTTTGGAAGGTCTGAGCGCAGTTCCGGAGACCGTACGGCATACGGAGGAACTCGAAGGCGCCGAAGGGCGTTGTGATCGCTGTCTTGGCGATGTCTTCTGGGGCCATCGGTATCTGGTTGAAGGCCCGGACGAGGTCGAGCCGAGAGTAGATCGATGTCCCAGCGAGGCAGGCAGTGAAGTCGTGGAGATGTGGTAGCGGGTACCGGTCAGGCACTGTGATGCGGTTCAGTGCACGGTAATCACCACAGGGTCTCCAATCTCCAGACGACTTGGGCACCATGTGCAGCGGTGATGCATACCGACTGCTGCTGGGTCGGATGACTCCGAGACTGAGAAGGCGCTGGAACTCTGCCTTGGCAGTGGCGAGTCGAGCTGGATCCAGACGGCGTGGGCGGCAGAAGACCGGAGGGCCGGTAGTCTCGATGTGATGTCGGACTGAGTGCTGTGGCTCCGGATGATGTGACGGCTGGGTGAGGCTGGGGAATTCTCGAAGGAGGGTAAGGAATGCTGGGTTGTCGGTTCCGACGACGGCTGTCAGTCCGGTGGATGGCACTGAAGAGTGGGAAGCAGGTGAAGACAACTCAGTTAGGTGGTCGATGAGACGGCCTCTCTTGGTGTCGACGAGGAGATCATACGAGGAGAGGAAGTCGGCTCCTAGGAGAGGATGGGAGACGTCCGCGATGATGAAGATCCAGTTGAAATCTCTTCTGAGGCCGAGAGAAAGCGTGAGCATGCGCTGACCATAGGTCTGGATGCTGCTGTTGTTGGCTGCTTGCAGATCCAGACCGTTGGTTCCGCGAGCACGATCGGTGGGTGTCGCTGGAAGAACACTGTACTCGGCTCCAGTGTCGATGAGGAAGGTGATGCCAGTGTTGTTGTCCTTGAGTCTCAGAAGGCCGCTGGCTGGAGGGACGTCAGAGTTGAGCAGGGCAGGTGCAGACGTCTGTGTCACCTGTCCTACTGCTGGTTTCCCGAGGTCTGAGTTGCGGTTGTAGACCACGAGCACGGTGACTGGCATGAGCGCGCGTTGGTACCGAACTTGTGGTGGTACCAGCAGAAGGAAGCACCAGCGCCGGTAGATGTGTTGGTTGCAGGGCTGGGTGACCGGGCAGCAGCAGACAGGTCGCGTGGTGGACGGTGGCGAGCGCGGCCGGGGGCACGGGATGCAGACCTCTCTCGGCGGCGCGTCTCGTCCACCAGTGTGGCGACTGATGTTGTGAGGGCCGTGATACCAGTCAGCAGCTGGCTCATCAGGTCTTGGAGGTGGAAGGGTCCTGCAGGAGCAGCAGGTGAGGCTGCAGCAGGCGCAGAAGTCGATACCGCGGCGAGAAGGCCTGAGGTAGGTGCAGCGACGTCCGACTGCTGCGGAAGCTCCAGGAGTCGGTCGGCAGTGCTAGCGATGGTCGCAAGGTCCGTCCCAGGCGGCAGGCACTGGAGGAAGGGCTGAGTCCGAGGCGGAAGAGCATTGAGGAAGATCTGACGGATGAGCGGGGAATCTTGTGAGCCTTCAGCTTCAGCAAGGTCCAGGAGATGCCGAAGGAATTGGGAAGGACGCCTGTCGCCGAGTTGTTGGCCAGAGAGCAGGCAGCGAAGACGCTGTTCGACTGATTTGCCGAACCGCTGACGGATGGCGTCGGAAAGGATGCTGTAAGGTCGGTCTAGAGGAGGGTTGCGGAGGATGTCGGTGAAGTCGCGCAGGAGGTGGCCAGGAAGGAGAGTAGCGGCGATCCGGAAGCGGCTGAGCTCATCGTCCACAGCTGCCTGAGAGAAGAAGAGGTCGAGCTGGACGAGCCAGATCACGGGGTCCTCCTCGAAGAAGCGCGGCGGCGCGACGTGGCTGCGTGGCGCGGTCGCCACGCGGAGGTAGTCCGGTTGGGCGGCAGCGGCAGCAGCAGCAGCAGCGGCATGCGAGGCGGCGGCGGCGGCTGCACCGGCGCCGGCGGCTGCACCGGCTCCGGCGGCTGCACCGGCGCCGGCAGGCTGGGTCTTCTGGTCCATGGCTGCCGAGAGCAATGGTCGGGAAGATCGGTGGCGGCGACGGCGATCCGGCGATCGGCAGGTGCTGCGGTGCAGCTGCAGAGGTAGCCGTTCGGTAAGATGAGCCGATGAAGTAGCTGGTCCGTAGTGCAGCTGTAGTAGTCGGCGTTATCCAGTTCCACACAGCACAAAAGAAGGATCCTCGTGGAGACACACCATCCGCCACTTCCTTCCTACACAAAGAGAGCTGGAGGAGATAGCTCAGGGTGCAGGCCAGTGTCGGTGTGCCAGGGAACACGAGGGGATAGCGATCCCATGGTGCGTAGAACGCGGGGTCACCAATCTGGCTGGTGTAGCCAGTAGAAACACTGTAAGATACAGATATCTCTTGTATTTCGCCACAAAATCGAGACATATATAATTTTACATACGAACTTAGTTATCTAGTATTGCACACATGTTGGCGAGAACATCGAATGTAATAAACGAATACATATGGTTTTAAATATACACATAGCCAATGCAGTTGTCCAAACAATACAGCAGTTTAAGCGAACGGAACGTTCGCACCAGAGACGTAGATGCGGATGATCAGGGACTGGGAAGTCACGGATGATCAGAGATGAGGATTGTTGCAGCTTCGGCAGGTCAGGATCGTTGGCTTGGTGTAGGGCGATGTCGGCCAAGCTCAGAAGGCCGGGTGAAGGTGTAGCTGCGGCAGAAGCTGGCGCAGAAACTGAGCTGATCCGTGAGATGGCGTCAGCTACCGGGTTGAGGTGTCCAGGAACATGTCCGATCTTGCTGGTGTGCTGCAGAATCAGGTCCATGTGACGTTGTTCACGGAGAGAATGGTTGGCGTTGCCGTTGGCCTTGAGAGCAAAGACGAGCGGCTTGTGGTCCGTGAGGATCTCGAAGTCGCGTCCTTCCAGATAGGGCAGGAAATGTCGCACGGCGAGGTACATGGCGAGCAATTCCCGTCCAAAGGTGCTGTAGCGGCGTTGGGTGGGCGTGAACTTGCGCGAGAAGAAGGCGAGAGGCTGAAGAGAACCACCAACTCGCTGGTGGAGCACGGCGCCGGCTGCCGTGCTGCTGGCGTCAGTGCTGAGGCTCAGAGCTGCATCTTTGACGGGATGAGCGAGCTGGGTGACGTCAGCGAGGGCGGCTTTGGCTGCAGAGAAGGCGGCGTCTGCCTCTGGGGTCCACGTGACTGAAGCAGCTCGGTCGTCTGCGGCAGTCAGGCCGTGGAGAGGTGCCAGAAGAGCAGCAGCGTGTGGGATGAAGCGGTGATAGAAGTTGATCATCCCCAGGAACTTCTTGAGGCTCTTCTTTGACTCTGGACGGTCGAAGTTCTTGATCGCGCTGACTCGATCGTCGAGAGGAGTGATGCCCCCGCTGGAGATCTGGTGGCCGAGGTAGGAGATGCTTTCCATGCCGAAGGCGCACTTCGATGGGTTGAGGAGCACACCGTTGCGGGAAAGACGGCTGAAGACCTCTCGGAGGTGTGACAGGTGTTCCGAGATGCTGCTGCTGGCGATGAGGATGTCGTCCACATAGACGAAGGCGAAGTCCAGGCCACGGAGGATGTGATCCATGAACCTTTGGAAGGTCTGAGCGCAGTTCCGGAGACCGTACGGCATACGGAGGAACTCGAAGGCGCCGAAGGGCGTTGTGATCGCTGTCTTGGCGATGTCTTCTGGGGCCATCGGTATCTGGTTGAAGGCCCTGACGAGGTCGAGCCGAGAGTAGATTGATGTCCCAGCGAGGCAGGCAGTGAAGTCATGGAGATGTGGTAGTGGGTACCGGTCAGGCACTGTGATGCGGTTCAGTGCACGGTAATCTCCACAGGGTCTCCAATCTCCAGACGACTTGGGCACCATGTGCAGCGGTGATGCATACCGACTGCTGCTGGGTCGGATGACTCCGAGACTGAGGAGGCGCTGGAACTCTGCCTTGGCAGTGGCGAGTCGAGCTGGATCCAGACGGCGTGGGCGGCAGAAGACCGGAGGGCCGGTAGTCTCGATGTGATGTCGGACTGAGTGCTGTGGCTCCGGATGATGTGACGGCTGGGTGAGGCTGGGGAATTCGCGAAGGAGGTTAAGGAATGCTGGGTTGTCGGTTCCGACGACGGCTGTCAGTCCGGTGGATGGCACTGAAGAGTGGGAAGCAGGTGAAGACAACTCAGTTAGGTGGTCGATGAGACGGCCTCTCTTGGTGTCGACGAGGAGATCATACGAGGAGAGGAAGTCGGCTCCTAGGAGAGGATGGGAGACGTCCGCGATGATGAAGATCCAGTTGAAATCTCTTCTGAGGCCGAGAGAAAGCGTGAGCATGCGCTGACCATAGGTCTGGATGCTGCTGTTGTTGGCTGCTTGCAGATCCAGACCGTTGGTTCCGCGAGCACGATCGGTGGGTGTCGCTGGAAGAACACTGTACTCGGCTCCAGTGTCGATGAGGAAGGTGATGCCAGTGTTGTTGTCCTTGAGTCTCAGAAGGCCGCTGGCTGGAGGGACGTCAGGGTTGAGCAGGGCAGGTGCAGACGTCTGTGTCACCTGTCCTACTGCTGGTTTCCCGAGGTCTGAGCTGCGGTTGCAGACCACGAGCACGGTGACTGACATGAGCGCGCGTTGGTACCGAACTTGTGGTGGTACCAGCAGTAGGAAGCACCAGCGCCGGTAGATGTGTTGGTTGCAGGGCTGGGTGACCGGGCAGCAGCAGACAGGTCGCGTGGTGGACGGTGGCGAGCGCGGCCGGGGGCACGGGATGCAGACCTCTCTCGGCGGCGCGTCTCGTCCACCAGTGTGGCGACTGATGTTGTGAGGGCCGTGATACCAGTCAGCAGCTGGCTCATCAGGGCTTGGAGGTGGAAGGGTCCTGCAGGAGCAGCAGGTGAGGCTGCAGCAGGCGCAGAAGTCGATACCGCGGCGAGAAGACCTGAGGTAGGTGCAGCGACGTCCGACTGCTGCGGAAGCTCCAGGAGTCGGTCGGCAGTGCTAGCGATGGTCGCAAGGTCCGTCCCAGGCGGCAGGCACTGGAGGAAGGGCTGAGTCCGAGGCGGAAGAGCATTGAGGAAGATCTGACGGATGAGCGGGGAATCTTGTGAGCCTTCAGCTTCAGCAAGGTCCAGGAGATGCCGAAGGAATTGGGAAGGACGCCTGTCGCCGAGTTGTTGGCCAGAGAGCAGGCAGCGAAGACGCTGTTCGACTGATTTGCCGAACCGCTGACGGATGGCGTCGGAAAGGATGGTGTAAGGTCGGTCTGGAGGAGGGTTGCGGAGGATGTCGGTGAAGTCGCGCAGGAGGTGGCCAGGAAGGAGAGTAGCGGCGATCCGGAAGCGGCTGAGCTCATCGTCCACAGCTGCCTGAGAGAAGAAGAGGTCGAGCTGGACGAGCCAGATCACGGGGTCCTCCTCGAAGAAGCGCGGCGGCGCGACGTGGCTGCGTGGCGCGGTCGCCACGCGGAGGTAGTCCGGTTGGGCGGCAGCGGCAGCAGCAGCAGCAGCGGCATGCGAGGCGGCGGCGGCGGCTGCACCGGCGCCGGCGGCTGCACCGGTGCCGGCGGCTGCACCGGCGCCGGCAGGCTGGGTCTTCTGGTCCATGGCTGCCGAGAGCAATGGTCGGGAAGATCGGTGGCGGCGACGGCGACACGGCGATCGGCAGGTGCTGCGGTGCAGCTGCAGAGGTAGCCGGACGGTAAGGTGAGCCGATGAAGTAGCTGGATCGTAGTGCAGCAGTAGTAGTCGGCGTTATCCAGTTACACTCAGCACAAAAGAAGGATCCTCGTGAAGACACACCATCCGCCACTTCCTTCCTACACAAAGAGAGCTGGAGGAGATAGCTCAGGGTGCAGGCCAGTGTCGGTGTGCCAGGGTACACGAGGGGATAGCGATCCCTTAGTGCGCAGAACGCGGGGTCACCAATCTGGCTGGTGTAGCCAGTAGAAACACTGTAAGATACAGATATCTCTTGTATTTCGCCACAAAATCGAGACATATATAGTTTTACATACGAACTTAGCTATCTAGTATTGCACACATGTTGGCGAGAACATCGAATATAATAAACGAATACATATGGTTTTTAATATACACATAGCCAATACAGTTGTCCAAACAATTCAGCAGTTTAAGCGAACGGAACGTTAAAAGGGGGGCGCACAACTTAATCGAAGCCTTTAGCAATTTAGAGACTGGTAAAAGCGACACCTATTAACAAAACTGTAACTCGCGGTTCGCAGCATCTAGCGGCGACCGGCAGAAGTACATGGGCCTAGCGGTGACCGGCAGAAGTACATGGCTATAGGAGCTACTCACGCAGGATAAACGCAGCCGTACAGCTCGGATCAGGGGGATTTGAGACACAGATGATAATATTAGTTGACTGTTCTGAGGATGGCAAAGGGAAAGGTTATGCCACTGACCTCAGAGCGCGTCTTTGACCTCTTTACTGACCCCTGACCCCGTTAGTGATATCTGACCCAAGTCACTGACCTCACAGCACGTCTTTGACCTCTGCTACTGACCCCTGACCCTGTTAGTGGCATCTGACCCAAGTCACTGATTTCACAGCGTCTTTGACCCCCGTTAGTGACCTCTGACCTGACCCCCGCTACTGACCTCACAGCGCGTCTTTGACCCGTGCTACTGACCTCTGACCCCCGCTACTGACCTCTGAACCCCGCTACTGACCTCTGACCCCCGTCACTAACCTCACAGCGCGTCTTGATGACGGTGGCCGGGATGGTGGCGGCGCCGGCCAGTGCGCGGGCGCTGCCTCCAATCAGCAGCGCCTCGGTGGCCGAGGGAGGGTGGTTCAGAGCCGATCGTAGCAGGTGGAGAGCCGAGAAATGGAGCCCCACGCCGGGCACCACCCGCGTCAGAGACTGGAAGACAGGGTCAGAGACAGGTCAGAGACTAGTAGATGGTCAGACACATGCCAGAGACTGGAATACCAAATATCTAGTGTCCATACACCAGTCTGGAATACATATACATCAGACACGTAAAGACGCTGAAACCCATTGCAGTCAGCGTGAGAACTCACTTCAAACCGTAGCTACTTTCAAACGATCACACCAATAAAACGCTTGGATAAGACTATCCAACAAGAACATAAATAATCATCCGTATTCCGTAACTACATACTGCGACTTGCAAGACAGAAATAATTGAAAACCAAGGTTGGCTTGATATCATAACGACCCACCCAGCATCAGGCCGCATGGTTTTATATTTATAGCAACGCTTCCACACCGTATGAGGATCAATATAGGTAACCGACAACAAACTAAAATACCTACGGCTAAAGACGCATTTACCTTACCCCCTACCGAACATACGACCATACATTATTTACGTGTCGACAGCCACCAGTTGCATTACTATAGCAACTACACCAATACCAGCATGGCGCAACTCTTTCCATCCGCCCGTAACTAAAGCGGGCCGGCCGACCGGTGCCGCATGACCTTCAAACCGGCGGCCGCATGGGTACGGCGATAGACAGGGAGGGAAAGGGAGGGGAGGGGAGGGGTGGCGATCACGCGCCGAGCACGTGACCCGGCCATGGGCGGCGGCCGGCGGAGAGGGGCGGGCGGGTGGAGTGAGGTAGGACGGAGTTCGATGAGACGTGGAGCGAGAGGAAGATGAACTTTACGGATGATGATGATTTATGTTTTAGGACGCCCTAACTTCAGATGTCAAGGGGTAGGAAGAAATGGACGTTGCACAACGCACAGCTATGTTTGTTAGCGAATTAAAGATAAGGAGAGTTTGAACTTACCGGAACAACTCCCTTCCAGAGAGCACGGGGGCTCTCATCCTTGATAACACTCCAAAGTACGGTGGCCATACCAGAAGGACTATTCCTGCGGACAATGGAGAGACGGGTGTCAGTGCCGAGAGTTCTCACATTTACAGGAAGGAAACATATTGCCAATCAATAACTGTATTGCTAACGAGCACATGGTTGAAATGGAGATGAGTACCTTACCCCGGAGGACAGAACACTGATCCCCTGAGACTAGAGTACTTTCGCCAAGAAAAAAGTACTTACCCCCGGAGGACAGAGGCCTGGAGTCTGGTCTTGACAAGATCCAGCGGCTGGAAGAGCACGGTCGAACAGGAGCCGGAGAAGGAGCCGGCCAGAAACGACTTCAGTAGCGGAGACTGAAACAGCAGAGACAAACAGGGGTCAGACAACAGCGGAGACTAAAACAAGGGACAGGAGCCGGAGAAGGAGCCGGCCAGAAACGACTTCAGTAGCGGAGACTGAAAACGGAGAGGTACTGAGGTCAGACATCAAACACACTGGGATAAAACAAGAGCCGGAGGAGCCGGCCAGAAACGACTTCAGTAGCGGAGACTGAAAACGGAGAGGTACTGAGGTCAGACATCAAACACACTGGGATAAAACAAGAGCCGGAGAAGGAGCCGGCCAGAAACGACTTCAGTAGCGGAGACTGAAACGGCAGAGACAAACAGAGGTCAGACAACAGCGGAGACCAGGGAGATGAGCCGGAGAAGGAGCCGGCCAGAAACGACTTCAGTAGCGGAGACTGAAACAGCAGAGACAAACAGGGGTCAGACAACAGCGGAGACCAGGGAGAGGAGCCGGCCAGAAACGACTTCAGTAGCGGAGACTGAAACAGCAGAGACAAACAGGGGTCAGACAACAGCGGAGACCAGGGAGAGGAGCCGGCCAGAAACGACTTCAGTAGCGGAGACTGAAACAGCAGAGACAAACAGGGGTCAGACAACAGCGGAGACCAGGGAGATGAGCCGGAGAAAGAGCCGGCCAGAAACGACTTCAGTAGCGGAGACTGAAAACGGAGAGACAAACAGCGGTCAGACAACAGCGGAGACCAGGGAGAGGAGCCGGCCAGAAACGACTTCAGTAGCGGAGACTGAAACAGCAGAGACAAACAGGGGTCAGACAACAGCGGAGACCAGGGAAAGGAGCCGGAGAAGGAGCCAGCCAGAAACGACTTCAGTAGCGGAGACTGAAACAGCAGAGACAAACAGGGGTCAGACAACAGCGGAGACTGAAACAAGGGACAGGAGGCGGAGAAGGAGCCGGCCAGAAACGACTTCAGTAGCGGAGACTGAAAACGGGGACACATGAAGGTCAGTCAACGCGACACGAGCAGCCGGCCAGAAACGACTTCAGTAGCGGAGACTGAAACGGAGAGACAAACAGGGGTCAGACAACAGCGAAGACCAGGGAGAGGAGCCGGAGAAGGAGCCGGCCAGAAACGACTTCAGTAGCGGAGACTGAAACAGCACAGACAAACAGGGGTCAGACAACGCGACACAAGGAGACGGCCAGAAACATTTTCAGCAACGGAGACTGAAAACGGAGACGGAACGAGGTCAGACATCGAACACTGGGATAAAACAAGAGCCGGAAAAGGGCTAGCCAAAAACGACTTCTGTAGCGGAGGCTGAAAAGTGAAAACGGGACAAGAGAGGTGAGACAACAACGGAGACTGAAACCACTGGGTCTAAGGTGAGAAGACACAGACCGGGACTAAGGCGAGACAAAACGGACGGCGAGAAAGACTGAGAATTGGAACTTGAGGCAGGCTGTGCTATGTGGGAATCGAGGTCCTATATGAAACAGTGCGCGAAACGTGGCGGGCATATGGGGACTGAAATAAGGTAACAGGCGGCGAGGCGACACGGACTGAAACGTCTTATGTGACTGAAACATGGGGTACAGACAGAATAGAGGCCTTAGGCCTTACGAGGATGCGAAGGATTGCAGGAAGGCAGCAAACCTGAAATCGGAAGCGGAAAGCGACGGTATAATGGATAACTGAAAGCTGCAAATGAAAGTGAAAGCAGACTCTCTTTCCAGTCCATTCCATTTCGTAATTTCAACGTTGCACGATGCGATTGATGAAATCGCTCGTCTGAACGGCTGTATCATGTTTCGCCTCCATCCCTTTTCGATGACATTTGGGTGTTGACTGTTGAGCTAGGTCACAGAGCCAGTTAGAACCAGTTCAATCCGGTGACTAGCCCAAACCGACGGTGTCAGCCGCGGTTGGGGGACGGGGACGGGGACGGGGAACGGGGGAGGGTGACAGCGACAGAACGGTCCGGCACGTGGGGTCGGGTGGCGCAGTCGTGAGTAGCAGAACATCACAAAGTCGGTGTTGTCGTTTCTATCACAGCAGTCGCTTTTACGTTTCTGCAACAAAAGGAACATCACGGAACAATGCAAAACAAACACTGGGCAATGAGCATGTAAAAGACGCGTCTCTCCCGTAAACCACCGTCTCGGCGTCTCGCAGGCAGTTGTCACTCGCACCTGAAAATCAACGAACGTTTTCAGACAGAACTTGACACAAATCACACACGAAAACCGCTTACCATGACTGCCTTCTCCCGTCTTCCCGACGCCATCACGCCTGCGTTTGTTGGCGTCGTCTCGCTGGTCACACCTCGTCCACTTGGGAACCGATCACACACTCACACGGCCGCGGCACGTGAGACAATAGTCCTTCTGCTATAGTCACCGCAGGAGCGGGCACCTAGAGCGCTCTAGGTGCAAGGCGCGCGCACCGAGTGCGTATCAGAAAAATCGGAATAGTAGATCGGACTGAAACGATGATTCACCATGGTTTTCTTGCCGAAAGCAGACATAAACACCATCTTGACATTAATCGACCGTACAGAAGGATTGAAATGACTGGGACCGAGGCCTGGACCAGAACGAGACGCCCCCGGCGTGTGAGCGGGTACCGCGACCAGCGCTGATTCCCGAACGAATGACGCAGCGGCCGGCCGAGGCGAGCTTTTTACACCCGTCACTAGGTGGCAGGCGCGTCGCCTTGGCAGGGGCGATTCCAGTACTGGGAATCGGGAAGCTTCCTGGTCAGTGGCGGCGGAAGCAGGGGGGCAAGGGGGGCAGCTGCACCCTAAAGTCATGGAAAGGGGCGCCTCGAAAATCTGTAGAGGAGGCAGGAAGTTAAGAGGTGCGGCAGCCATAAAGCTGAGCAGTGCGAGGCGACACCGCAACTGATAAAGGCACTTGTGACACGAAGAGGGTGGCAATGACGTGGGAAAAGTATCTTTTGATATGCTGAAGAGTGGAGGGCATCCTTATCTGAAACAAAGGCAGATGCTGCCGACCCTGTCGAATATAATCTTGCCAGGCGATAAAGGCTAGGAGGGCGCAGCTACTCGAGAAGCGCGCCATACGGAAGAGGGGCGCCTGCATGCGAAAGAGGGGCGCCTGTGTGTGGGACGAAAAAGAAACATTTATGGAGACGTCTTTGAAGGCGATAGCCTCCGAACGCCAATGCACGAACATATGAGGGCTTATAGCGTTGCAGGCTCCATGCGACAAAAAGGGGCGCCTGATGGCCGATATGCGAGAGGAAATTAGTTTGTGTAACATTTATCGGGGGCGGTTTGCCGTTTACAACATATGAATGTTAAGGGAGGTCCGAGATTGGGGCCTGTAAAATTGCACTGTCCGTATGGGCGGTTACACCCCTAGTGCTAGGGCGTATTTGATTACACCACTGAATGCAATAGTGCAGTGCAACCCAGGCGGCATGCTGCTTACCGGCCTGCAATTCTCTGTCACCGAGTTAGTGTTATGGATTCGGCGCCTTATTCACTAGTCCACACGAAGGTATTGGAACCGTGGAACTCTTTTCGATATGCCTTATTCGGAGAATCTTATGATATGGTGATGAGGTTGTTTCTAAACGAACATTATGAAGGTTACATTTACGCTATGGCTATGGAATGTACCTAACTATTATTTCTCGTTACATAAAAACTGTAATTCTGAACGTGTTAACAGGTACAACACATTGTCAAACGTCTCTTCACTGTTTGTGTTACTACAACCGTGTATATGGTAAGGGGCGCCCAGCGTGAAGGGGCGCTTCAATATCGCTTGCACCCCTATCCTAGAATACCTTCCGCCGCCACTGTTCCTGGTTCGATGATGGTAACCAGGACCCTATCAGTAAATAAACCGCAGGCTACCGGAGATGAAACTCGGGTTGTCGAAATACAAGAACTAACCCGGTCACGCGAACAGGCTGAAGAGCATGGCTGTTCGATCTCCGAGAAACGACTGCTTCGATATGCACTTAGCGATAGGTTAGGTTCTTGATTGACATTGACTATTGATTGACAATGATCAATCATTCATGAGAATAACCATCCTCCAAGATTGACATTGGCACTATCATGCATCTTTATGAAAAATACAACACTCCAATGAGTCCAACCACATAGCATTTTGTAATTTTTTAGTTTGGTCGTGCACATCGGTGCCTTTTTGCATTGTCATGCCACGACGAAGATCGCACATTTTGTCGACGCTACTTTTTAAGTGATGATGGAATGCGTGTCTGGCTGATGTATGGAGAAGTGCTCGGCTGTCTGACAGCTCATAATAACGTCGAATCATGACCCTCGTGGCTGCAGCGCAACTGCAGTCTGCACAGAACACTTGTTCTCCCGGTGACCCCATCGGCGCGACTGATGTGCTCCTGTCATTCTGTGACTCTGACACAGAAACATCGCAAAGAAAGCCGTATTGTCTGCCATCTTTGGCTCCAGTTTCAAACGTCGGCAGATACGTATGCAAAGAAGAGCTAGTTTTTACTATTTACCTGAATCGGTTTTTGAACCATTCTAGTCAGGGCTGCGGAGTCGGAGTCGGAGTCGGAGTCGGTCGGAGTCGACAGTTGTGACCGGAGTCGGAGTCGGAGTCGGAGTCGATTTTAGAAACCCGAGCCGGAGTCGGAGTCGGAGTCACCGAAAATCTGTCGACTCCGCAGCCCTGCTAGGTCTGCGGAGTCGGAGTCGGGAGTTGGAGTCGGTCGGAGTCGACAATTCTGCCCGGAGTCGGAGTCGGAGTCGGAGCTGGTTTTTGAAAGCCGGAGTCGGAGTCGGAGTCGGAGTCGCCGAAAATCCATCGACTCCGCAGTCCGCAGCCCTGATTCTAGTACATTCGTCTAAAACTTGAGCTATATATAAACGAACATTGCAGTGAAAGTTATATTTGGGAGACATTACTGAACGTTATATTGCTTCAATTCGTATAAGAAGACAAGTCCGTTTTATTCGAGGACATGGTAGGTATAAGTGCGACTTGCGAGAGAGTGGCCTAATTGCAACAAGTGCCATAGGCCACATGGGTGTGCTGTTCATGATGTTGCAATGCTGATTGTGGCAAGTGGCGGAATGGATGGCCGAATCTATGATTACCGAATCTTTGAACATTTCTGCGGATGATGGTAATTACGGAGCGAGCGAAGCGAGCGTAGTCTTTCCTTTTAGCATATGCCGAAGTATGCCTTTAGCATTAGCGCAGGGGCGTCGCCACGGAATTTTGAGTGGGGGGGGTCGGGTTTCTAGTCTTCACCCGATGGGTAGGGGTGTTTTTTTTTTGCCACACTTCCCAGTTCCCAGTTTTGTGCGTGCGCAGGCCCATGTCACTCCACTTTTGATGACATCATATGAGGGCCTCAAGACAATAATGGCGCGGCGCGCCACAATCGCTTCAAAGCTACTTGCCAACAGTTGCCATTTTTGAAAATATTATTTTGAAATAAAGTTCCAAGTAATAAGAATATTGTAATAAATTTGTTGAATAAATCGATACCATATCTAAAAACTTACTGAAAAATGATTTATTCATAGTAAAAATATAAGCTCGATGCGTTTTTACGTTGCTTTCCTTCAACTGCAGAGGGTTTTTAAATCGTCTATATCTTCAAAACCGGCCATTTCTTAGCATATTGCTGCTCTTTTTTATCGCTAGAAAATTAGTTGGACTTTCCAATGACATCAATGGTTGAGCGATATGTGTAGAGTGTCACCAACAATCTTCAAATGAAGTTAGTCATTTTTACGTTGTAAAGGAATGGAGTACCCCTATCGAGCATCAGGGGTGACGTCACTCAGGATCTGTCTCTGATTGGTCGGCGGGAGAGTGACTGTACCTTCTATAGATGGCCTTGTGCGTGCGTATGTGTGTGTGTACGTGTGTAACAAATCGGCGCGCAGCGCCGCCAAATTTGGTATAACCTATTAGGTAGGTATGCCTACCTACATCACTTGCGTAAAAATTATCACTGGTCACTTAAGGTCAGGTCGCCATGTCAAGTTCAGTTATACGGTATACCTCTATGTTGAATGATGAAAGAAAGCGCGGTTTTAAGGCTCATGATTATATATATATAAATGCAATGAAAACCCTAAGCCTCAAGCTAATAATTGCATTGAAAATAGGGCCAAGAAAATGAGACATTTTCTTGTACCCCTATCTGATGAGATAGGGGTACAAGATAGGGATAGGGGTTCTTGTACCCCTATCTAAATGAGACAAATGAGTCTCATTTTCTTGGCCCTATTTTCAATACAATTATTAGCATGAGGCTTAGGGTTTTCATTGCATTTATAGGTATACCTCTATAAAAACTTTCCCCTCTCGCCATTCTTGTAGCTTTTCTCCCATAACATAACTTCGAAATTTGGTACACTGTATAGGTACCTAATGTATGGGGTTATACGTGTCAGCAATTCATGATTCTAACTGAGGATTTACATCTATGATCTGAAGGCAGGTCAAATACGTGACCTCATCATTAGAAAATAATGAGAAATTAGAAAAAAACACGAATGCCTCCTGCTTTGAAAAAGTTCGTCAGAAACGCAAAATATCTTTGGAGCCATGACAAATCAGCTCATCATTGCCAGGGACAGGGTGCAACTTATGGCGAGTGATGACTCGAAAGGTCATTAGTGGAAATGTCCATCGATGGCCACCAGCATTTTTTTCTACACCTTTTGACGAAGACGCGGTAGAGCGATGACAGCACCTGGAAGGTGTTCACTGTTCAGCTCAACAACACGGATCCATTCATATATGCAGCAGGAGGTCCTTTTTCGATTAGGACATAACGTTGACCTGAGGTCGTTTTAACGTTAATTCTGAATGGTCAAATTTTAACTCATGTGACGCGTCTCAAAGAGATCAAGACGGTGGTGACAAGACAACATATGTACATACCATACAAATTCACGGAATCGAAAGTTATTGCAAAGCAGATGTTTCGGCAGAATCTGTCCAGTTAGCTGTTTGCCTTCTTATGGGCCAAACATAGACCTGAGATGAAATCTAACGCGAAGCTAGCGAAAGAGCGTTAAAAGAGCTATCGAATAGTTTTCTGCTTCACTGTAGCCCTTCTATTGGTGGTTTCCCAGTCGCTAACGTATAACGTATACTAAACTAACGCTGAGGCATGCTTTCGACCCCTGATCGATCTACAGGTTTGCGGAAAAAAGAGCATGCTGCCCGTGACGAAAGAAAGCCGATGATACCCATTTACAAGTTTTCGGGTCATCTCAGGACTCAGGTCATCGCCAATAAGTAGAGAAACTCGGGACCTGCTAGAACTTAACGAATGTAAGTTGTGATGGTTTTTCGAGGTTCTGATTACGAATGTTATCTTAGTTTTGAACGAAGATGATGACTCCATGCATTTGGGTTAGATCAGGTCAGGTCAGATCGACCAGTACCTAATAGTGGATGACCACCACCGATTGCTTCCTAGCATGTTATATGAATAAGCAACACAACTACTTCTCAAATGTTCAGATGGGCGCTAAGTTCAAAATCAGCTCCAAAAACTACCCTATCAATTAAAAGCATGTTATGAAAAAGTGAACTAAGGTCATCTTTATTTGAATCAGGGATATCGATTTATTTTAAGTAGGTGATTAACTCGAGCGCACCGGAAGTTTTGTTGCAATCGGCTCCTTTTTGCGCGACTTCTTTGCGAAAGCCCGAGGCGGTTCCATCTGACTCCCTTTCCCCTACATGTGCACTGTACAGCTAGTTGTGACGGTAGCCATGGGGCTGAGGCTAGTTTGTAGTTTTGTAGTTAGGTACTGATCCGACGAATCGACTGCGACCATTTTTTTAAAACGATCAGACGAACGCTCGGGGCAGTTTTGGCGCGTCCAATCCTTTGAGGGATAAAAAGGTACTAGGATGGGGCTACTTAAAAACATTGTTGTGCTGGTGTTCCCCGCCCACAGCTAATTGACCTTTAGGTAATTGGCTAATTGGCTTTAGGGAGCTCTTGAAGCGATTTTGAATCTGATGTATTTGTTGGTGTTGCTGACGCCTGCTTCACTGACATAAAAGCTAAAAAAGCATACTCAGCATCGCAAAAAGTGGGGGGGTCGACACCCCCAGTTTTCAAGAGTGGGGGGGTCACGACCCCCCCGACCCCCCCGTCGGCGACGCCCCTGCATTAGCGCGAGCGTGCGGTAAAAGCTTTTTGGATTAAACCGCATAATGTTGAAGGCAATTGGTCAAAGGTTTCGGCCCATGGGCAAAACATTTTATCAGCGAACTTTTGAAGCATTTCCTGAGACGGAGGAAGGCGCTGGAAAAGAGCTTAACTGATAGAAATCTAACGTGAACTTACGTGTTGCATTTGGTCGCTTTGAACTATTGAACAGATTGTAAATGTTGGTTTTCAATAAAATAATATTTTGATTCCTAATGTAGGTACAGACATATTAATTAATCAACTACATTTATGGCGTCAATTTCATGCCTTTTACAACTGCAATGAATTGACAAAAACGCATTTCACATTGATAAGTAAAAACTTTATTCATACTGACATGGGTAAAAAACCAAGCGCTCACTTCACAGGATGGTATACCTTCCACTCTTCTCTAATATTGAAAACGAACGTAACTCTCGCTTCTCATATGACATAGGTTGAAGTAGATGTTCTTGGTTTGATATGAATCCAACTCAGAGCCAGACACAAGGATGGAACACAGTGATCTTGAGTCGGCTTGGTTTATTTTCTTGGTCAGGGAATATGTACATTTTTTAGTTCTTGATATTCGGTCTTGGTTTTTCCACTTCTTTCAAGCATGTAAAATTGTTAAAGGAGCTTAAATATGGAAATTAAACGGCATATGCTAAAATAAATATCACACTTGGGCCGGAAATCGGAATGTTTCATTCAGGACCTCGGGCTTTGTTGAATTTTCCGCCCTCGACCTTCGGTCTCGTGCGGAAAACTCAACAAATCCCTCGGTCCTGAATGAAACATTTTACCGGCCCCGTGTGATATTTACATATATAAAAATCAAAATGTCTGTATGAAACGCGTCAGTCACGCTTGGCGGGCTATTGCTGTGGAACTGTGCGAGCTGCGGGGGTGAAATTTTCGACATAAGTCGGACGCGTGCATCTGTTTGTCGTATCAACTTTTCGAGGGGGTGCGCTCGCCGGTTTGCACGTGGCGGGCGCATCTTTGCGGAATTTTGGCCGCGGCCGGCGCCGATCAGACGGCACGCGCCTTAGGCTCAGATTGTTCGCTGCGAAAATGAGGGAAAACAGAGTCGGAGGTCGTTGACCTTTGGCAATGAATACCGAAACAGGGCACCGCCGGCCAGGGGGAGTCGCCAAATTTATTCTGGCAATAACTCGGCCACTACTGGGCCGATTTTATTGAAAATTGATTTATTACACTGCGCGTAATGCTGTCCCTCTTTACGCTGCGCGTAATGCTGTCCCTCTAGTTACATATATAAAAATCAAAACGTCTGTACGTATGTATGTATGTATGTATGTATGTAACGCGTCAGTCACGCTTGGCGGGCTATTGCTCCGGAACGGTGCGGGCTACGGGGGTGAAATTTTTGCGCCGAGTCGGACGCGTGCATCTGTTTGTCGTATTAAATTTTGGTGGGGGTGGGTTCGGTGGTTTGCACGTGGCGGGCGCATCTTTGCGGGATTTTGGGCCGCGGCCGGCGCCGATCAGAGAGCACGCGCATTAGCCTCAGTTTCTTCGCTTGCCAAACTGAGCGAAATCAGAGCCGGAAGGTCACTGACCTTTGGCAATGAATACCGGAACAGAGCACCGCCGGCCAGGAGGAGACGCCAAATTTATTCTGGTAATAACTCGGCCGCTACTGGGCCGATTTTAATGAAAATTGATTTATTACGCTGCGCGTAATGCTGTCCCTCTTTACGCTGCGCGTAATGCTGTCCCTCTAGTTATATAAGATTAACGGAAATTTCTGAGTATGAGCGGCCGGCCGGCCGGCCGTGCGGACGCTTTTGCGAGGCTTATATCTCAGCAACCACTTGACCGATTTACACGCGGTAATTTTTGTAGGGTAGCTTCATTCCTTCTACCAAGTATTGGACTATTCCCGATGCATGTGGGTGACCCCTTATGCACGTGCCACGTGCAAAACGAAGAGGTGTCAGTTTTGTAATTGTTGCAATATCTCGGTAACTACTGGGCCGATTGCGCTGAAATTTGGCATGTAGGTAGGCACCCACTAGGCACTGCATATCCATGTGCGAGAGTTGGGGTGCTGCTGCACGTGCGCACCGCACGTGCAGGGGTCGTTTCCAGATCTCGAGAACGGCTCGAGCGATTGCGCTCAAATTTGGTACACAGTTAGGGACCGGTTAGTAGGGTGCCGTGCAAAAGTCAATTGGGACCCATTTTGCACGTGCGCACGTGCAGGGTGCCACTTCCAGATCTCGAGAACGGCTGGGCCGATTGTGCTCAAATTTGGCACATCGCTAGAGACCGGTTAGTAGGGTGCCGTGCACAAGTCAGTTGGAGGTACCCCCTCTCAAGTTCGCACGTGCAAGGCCCACCCTCTCGCTCGCTCCGTTAGTCGCCCCAAAAGGCGTTATACTGGTATAAATATTTACCGTAGCCCGAAACAGTTCCACGCGTCTCCTCGGTTAGCAAAATCACTAACGGCTAAGCTCCTTTATATGTATGGCGTCAGAATCGCCCGGGCCAATAAACTTTGAAGTTTGTACTCCACTCCCGGAGAAAGGTTAACACGCGCACGGACGGGGGGCGGATATCCGCCCCCCCCCCCCCTGAGGTTTTTCGCAAATAGCGGGAAAACCGCGGCGCGTAGCGCCGCGAAATTTTGTACGACTATTCTCTCATCAATTTTACACATGGTGTGCAAGTTTGAACCTCCTAACTTTTAAGGTCAGGTCACCAGGCCACTTTGAATGACCCAACCTCAAGTCACTTTTTTTGCAACTTTGTCACCGTGCCAGAGCTACAGTAGATGTCGGAGGCCTTTGAAAGTCGCAGGATGTTAGAAGGTTATTAGTAGCTACAATTTGTATATCTCGGAATTTTGATATCGATGACCTAACAGGTCAATTTCTCGACCTCCCCATTATAAGTCAATGGGGGGAAAATCAACTACCTGTTTTTACCACTAAAACGGGTCGGAATGGCCCCATAAACCATACATGACCTCATATACGATCAACCTTCACTACCTTGAGGTCTGTTTTGCTGTTGGGCAGCTGTAAGGTCATGTGACGTCATCAAAGGTCAACAGCGGTTTTTTGACAATAACTCCGTACATGAACAAGATACAGCCGCGCGGATGGCCTCATTGTGTTCAGCTCGTCAAGGCGCATCGAATTATATACATGATGACCTCGAGGTCACGTGACCTGAGGTCAACCTTTGACCTCGACCTTTCGAGGTCAACATATATATCATTCGATGCGGATTGACGAGAGGACCACGATGCTGCCCTTAGTTTGTTCCTATATTGACTAGTTCGAAAGTTATTCGAGAAAAACTCTCTCAATACCTAGCGCCGCCATTTTGACTTTTTTGACCCCTGTGACGTCATCTTTGACCTGACCTGAAAATGACCTTTGAAAAATTGTAGACCTTGTCCGTGCGTATCCCTTGCCGTTTACCGCTTGTCGCTATCTTGCTTCGTTCTCGAGATCTCAGGGGGGGGCGGTCATCCGCCCCCCCCCCCGTCGATACGAAGTTGGCGCAGACCCCCGTCGGTGCGCGGGTTAAGTGGCACTGTAAAAAGGCGTTTCAGGAGACGGATCTGACTTTCAGAGATATTTTGTGGTCGTTACGCTCTACCAAAGCCTAAAGACAATGTCCCCACTAAGTCGTGAATGTTCACTCGGCAGGCCTGTGTACAGCACCATAAAGGCTAACCACGAGGTCTCCAACGGTCGACTGCCCTACCGATGGTTCGCCAGCTTCAACGTGACCCCACAGCTGAGACTGATGCCCTACACAACTCGTTTCATTTATTTCTTTATTATATTTTCTTTATTGGACATTCTGTTAACCCGCGCCCGGCTGGGGGTCCTGGATTTCCACGCCCTGCTGGGGGGGGGGGGGGGTGTTTGAACACCCCCCCTTGTAACTCGGCTCCTGGGCCACGTAGCGATACGCGGAAGGCGGCGTTCGAAAGAGCGTCAAAAATGATGACGAAATCACTTCGGTCAATTTTTTGGTCAGGTCAAAGGTCAGGTCACCAGAGGTCATTGAAGGCAAAATTTTGCCGATTTCCAGGTCGAATGGCGAAAATTTCCAAGAAGCCAACGCATAACTCGGGAACCAATAGAGCTACAGCGCCGCGGAAAAGCGCATTCGATAGCCCTATTAACGCCCTTTCTGAGTAATTCTCTCAGATTTGACCTAACGTCAACGGTTTTGCCTGCAGGGGGCAAAAACTGCAAAAATAGCCGATTTTTTCGGAAACAGTTTTTCTGCAATAACTTTTGACCAAAGCCCTGTACGAGCTTACTTTTACCGGCATCGTGTTCCTCTCGTCAAGACGCATCGAATGAACTATAACTTGACCTTGAAAGGTCAACTTGAAAATTTGACCTCAGGTCAAGGTCATGACCTGACCGCAAAGGGTCATGTTGCATATCAGTCGATCCGTATCGTCGAGCTGAACACATCTAAGGCGTTTTCATCGCTCTAGCATGCCTCTATCAAAAGTTATTTGCGAAAAACTGTTAGATACCATTCGTGACCTAAGATGACCTCAGGGCATAAACAAGGGTCACGGACACCATTTTCATGTTCAGTGTGTCTAAACCACTTGTAATTCTGTGTTTGGGAGTGTTTATAATGTCTTTCATCCAAAAGAGGCGCATTTCAATTTTCTCCCATTGACTTATAATGGGGAGGTCGCAAAATTGACCTGACCTTAGGTCATCGATATCAAAATTCTGAGATATACATTTTGTACATGCTATTGCTCTTAGCAATCGCTGAAAGTTTCAAAGCGATCGGTCACTCGGTGTAGCTATGACAGACATTGAAACTTTTTATGAGGTGAGGTCACTTCAAGTGACCTGGTGACCTGACCTTGAATGACCTTGGTCTGAAATTTTCACAACATGTGTAGAATTGATGTATGATAAGGTGTACCAAAAACGGCGGCGCTCCGCGCCGCCGTTTTTGAGATATTCGCGAAAAACCACAAGGGGGGTGTTCAAACACCCCCCCCCCCCAGCAGGGCGCGGGTTAACAGATAACAAACAGATTGAAAACATTAACAAGTCGAGGACACCTGCGTTTAGAGTTAAATGATGAAGCCATTAAAACAACTATTTGAATTAGTAGCTACTAGCTGCCGCTGTTGTCGCTGCTACCGAAGCTGCCGCTGTTGTCGCCGCTTCCGAAGCTACTGCTGCTGTCACTGCTACCAAAGCTGCCGCTGTTGCCACCGCTTCCAAAGCTGCCGCTGTTGCCACCGCTTCCGAAGCTGCCGCTGCCCATGCTACGCATGCTGCCATCGCTGCTACCGAAGCTGCCGCTGTTGTCGACGCTTCCAAAGCTGCCGCTGTTGTCACCGCTTCCAAAGCTGCCGCTGCTGTCACCGCTTCCAAAGCTGCCGCTGTTGTCACCGCTTCCAAAGCTGCCGCTGCCAATGCTTCGCATGCTGCCATCGCTGCTACCGAAGCTACCGCTGTTGTCGCCGCTTCCGAAGCTGCCGCTGTTGTCACCGCTTCCAAAGCTGCCGCTGTTGTCACCGCTTCCAAAGCTGCCGCTGTTGTCACCGCTTCCGAAGCTGCCGCTGCCCATGCTACGCATGCTGCCATCGCTGCTACCGAAGCTACCGCTGTTGTCACCGCTTCCAAAGCTGCCGCTGTTGTCACCGCTACCAAAGCTACCGCTGTTGTCACCGCTTCCAAAGCTACCGCTGTTGTCACCACTTCCGAAGCTACCGCTGTTGTCACCGCTTCCGAAGCTGCCGCTGCCCATGCTACGCATGCTGCCATCGCTGCTACCGAAGCTACCGCTGTTGTCGCCGCTTCCAAAGCTGCCGCTGTTGTCACCGCTTCCAAAGCTGCCGCTGCCCATGCTACGCATGCTGCCATCGCTGCTACCGAAGCTACCGCTGTTGTCACCGCTTCCGAAGCTACCGCTGTTGTCACCGCTTCCAAAGCTGCCGCTGTTGTCACCGCTTCCAAAGCTGCCGCCGTTGTCACCACTTCCAAAGCTGCCGCTGCCCATGCTTCTCATGCTGCCATCGCTGCTACCGAAGCTACCGCTGTTGTCACCGCTTCCGAAGCTGCCGCTGTTGTCACCGCTTCCAAAGCTGCCGCTGTTGTCACCGCTTCCAAAGCTGCCGCTGTTGTCACCGCTACCAAAGCTGCCGCTGCCCATGCTTCGCATGCTGCCATCGCTGCTACCGAAGCTACCGCTGTTGTCACCGCTTCCGAAGCTGCCGCTGTTGTCACCGCTTCCAAAGCTGCCGCTGTTGTCACCGCTTCCGAAGCTGCCGGAGGAGCCAAAGCTGCCTGAAGAGCCATAGGGCTTCCTTACGACCCTTGCGGCGGTGAGACCGATGAGCAGGAGGACAGCCAGAGAGCGCATGGCGCTGTTTGCTGAGTTCTCCGGTGGAAAAGTGAGGATGGGGGCAGCAGGGTGCGTTTTTATACACCTGGGGAGCGCTCACGTGGCGTGAGCGTTTCTGCTGAGTAGGCACCCTTCCCGTGACGGCCTGCGTCGGCACCCTGTCATCACGTGCTCGTTGAATGCGGAAACTGTCGGGCATTTACGAACCAACACTTGCCAGTCCCGACGGAACAAGTGTGTTTTAAGACTGGGAATGACGATGTAAGCAGATGGTTAAAAAAAAACTGCGAATAAAACAATCGCTTAGCTATTGGCAGCAAGGCGCACTGAAAGGACAGGAAGAGATTGTGCACCCTCGTGCTATCGTGTGCACACTTGTGCTGGAGGCGCCAGCTGCCATTTGAAAGAGAGAGAAACGAATAGGTAGGGCACGGCACAAAAAAAAATATATACATATGTGGGAGCTATGCTTTGACCCGCTCTGAAGCGACGAATACCGAATGTGGTTGGCCTGTTGTCTTATCAAATTTTCCTTGTTGACTTCCTTGTCGACTGCCATAAAATAGTATTTTTTCTCAAGACTTCTCCTCAACAGTTTACATTTTCAACCGCCATTGTTGCTGTTCTGGAAATAATTGGAATTAAAATTTCTAACTATTTAAAACTGTCTTCCAAATATCAAATATAAATTATTATTACAGAGTGACCCGAAAAGTGCAAAGATCAGAGCGAATTTTATCAAAACATTCTAGTTATCTAGCTTACTTATTCTAATTAAAACTGGCTCAAGTGTGTAATCACTAATCAACTTGGCTTATGGCCATGATTTTTTTTTCAGACGATATATTGACTTCTGAAGGTGGGAGTCTCTTTAAATTTGAAATACCTGCCAAATTGAGTTGTGGATTTTGATAAGGCAGATTAGGTTGGCATATTCAGCAGTAATGGTGGAAAACTTGGTTCCTATTTCATTCAATTAAAGGCGAAGAAGCAAAACAATCAGCATTTCATTCAAAAGATGGAAATCCTTCTAACAAACAACTACCTACCAGGGGCGGAGCTTCCTATTCAGCTCGCGCGGCGGCTGCCCCACCAACTTGGTACTTTTTGCCCCACCAATAAGCGTTTTGCTCCACCAACTTTAGCTGATTTTTAAGACTTTGTTGCATTGCAAATTAATCTTTTTCGCATTGAAGAGCTTTGGAATGTCCGTTTAAACTTCGCCCCAGTGGGGGGGGGGGGGGCATATGTTACCACCCTGTCGCGTTTTTAGCGTGTGAATAAAAAACCGCGGCGCCCAGCGCCGCGCTGTTGGAGTATCTTTTTGTGCATCAATTTTGGACAATGTATGAAAATTTTGACCCCAGGTCATGTCAGGTCAGGTCACCAGGTCAAGTTAACTGACCAAGCCTAGAAAATGTTTGCAAGCATGTCCACTTCCAGCCTGCTGTGTTTGTCAGAGAGGTTTTCAACTTGGTGGATTGCATGATGTTATAGGCGCCTATAATTTGTATATCTCGGATTTTTTATATCCGTGACCTAAGGTCAGGCCAATGGCGTGACCTTTCCATTATAAGTCAATGGAGAAAAATGAAAATGCCTCTAGATCCGTGTGTACGCATAGGAATAGTCCAAATATTTCAGAATCGTCACAATGAATAGGACCACCCAGTGAAGACCGAGGTGTCTTTTTTGCTGATAGCCTCTAGAAAGGTCATCCGAGGTCATTTGAGGCTACAAACACATTTTTGCCACTAACTCTCGATTGGAAAGAGATAGAACGCTGGGGATGGCCTCATGTGTTTGTCTTGTTTAGACGTATCGACTGATATGCAACATGACCTATTCCGGTCAGGTCATGACCTTGACCTGAGGTCAAATTTTCAAGTTGACCTTTCAAGGTCAAATTATAATTCATTCGACGTGTCTCGGCGAGAGGAACACGATTTTGGCAATAGAAATGTCGTGGCTTTTTTTAGTCGAAAGTTATTGTCGAAAAACACGTTTCATAAAAACAGCTATTTTTGGAGTTTTTGCCCTCTGGAGGCTAAACCGTTGACCTGAGGTCAATTTTGATAATAATTTTATCAAAAGAAGAGTTCGAAAGCTATCGATTGCTTTTGCATGCGTTTTTCTAGCTATCATAGTTCCTGAGATAACGGCATGTTTTCTGCAAAATATAATGACATTTGGCAAATTTTGACCTTTGATGACAAAAGATGTCATCTCTTTCATCATCTAAGATGAAAGATGACAGAAATACTTTCAAACGTACGCATTAAGAACTATCGACTGCTTTTTACCGCGTCTTTCTAGCCCTCTTAGTTGTTGAGTTAGAGGTGGGTGGTAACATATGCCCCCCTCCCCACTATGGCGAAGTTGGCTGAGACTGCCACTGGGGCGCGGGTTAATGCAAAATGTTATATCTGTAATGATAGGAATTGATTCAGTGTAACACTTTATTCAACTTCATAATCGGACATTGTGGGTTTGACGACTTTTTGCCCTACCAACTTCCCTGGAAAAGCTCTACCCTAGACCCATGCTACCTACTAAAATTTATCAAGTACCTACCAAGCGGATCAAACGAATGAAAAATGTGCTCAATAGTCAATATACCGTCGTGAAAAGGACCATATCGAGAGATATCAAATGCTCTTTGGTCTTCCCCTCCTTTAACCGCTTTTCTAATCAACTCAATGAAGATTTCACTTGCTTTTTGCAGACAATAAACTGTCGCTGGAAATATTGTTTGAAATTTAGTGGACAAGTTTTCCCAAGCGATGCCTATAGGAAAGCAGACGAATACATTTGTTCATCTAGACATAGTGCTGCGAAAGGTGCAACATAAATAATGACTTCTTGTGACGTCATCAGTACCTACCTAACCCAATGACCAATGCACCTATATATCTCACCTGGCATCGTTGACGGCTCATTTGGAGGCCATTTGAATGTTGAAAATCAGCCGAGTTATAGTCTGGCAAACCTAAGAAAAACAGATTTGAAGTGCATCTGACATCGATGCACGTGTTTTTATATAATTCCAATATAACCGAGAACATTTTTTTCGTGGCGTTTCGGAAAAAAAAATATTGGACTATGCACTTGCAGTGGTCAAATCACGCGCAATATTCGGGGTGTAAGGTCTACCACCACCCATCAACAGAGTCCCGGAATAGTCATGCTGTTTCTTGTGATCTGGCATAGCTGCAAAAATGTACCTGTATTTTCAATAATTACCGTCAGACATGGCTCAGCAAGGTGAGAAGAGCACAAAACTGCAAAAATTTCTTCATAGGGGTAATGGGGCTCCCACAAAGTGTCATTGAAGTTTCGCTGCCCCCCTCCCATCACACACACACTTTTCGTGAGGTTCCTACGCCCATGATTACAGTCATGTCGTCCAGAAGTTCACGCTTACCTGGATCCAAGAGCGGTCGTCTTTCTTCGCCACGTCTTCTTGGACTGAGTCTGAGTCTAAGGGGTCGGCTTGAACCCTGCTCTCGAGCACTGGCACTGACGGGGATTCGGGGACACTCTTGACTTCTGAAAGCACGCACCCCGGCGAGTCGCTCGACATGGTTTTGCCACAATCCGCCAGCTAGAAGAGAATTGACGCACAAAGGATCACGGGAAGGTCTGCTTCTCAAAATTTTCCGCCTCTCGAAGGACCAGCAAGCATCACCAAAACTGGCTAGGTCACTACACACAACACTGCAAGAGGCGGACCAGCAAGCATCACCAAAACTGGCTAGGTCACTACACACAACACTGCACGTGCACGTGCTTACGCATAGGTTGATAGAAAAACATGCAATGCCTTTGTCGAGGACTAATGGCTAAAACAATATGTCGAGACGCGATACACTCATGTTCACCTGCACGTGACAGGGTGTCGACACCGCCTCCCACTGTGGATCCATACAGAGGGCATAAACACACGCGAAACCAATACCAACCTTTTTGTGTGTTGTTGTCCCTCGACAATTACCGATCAGCGCTGTGTTAATTATGAATGCTGCGGTGGCATGTGGTCAGATAGTGGGCTTAGAATAGTAAACGAACACAAGTAGGAAGATGAAAGGTAGTACTGATGGAAGGTAAGAGGATGGAAGGTAGCACTGCTTTCTGTGGATAGGGATCATTCGTAAAGACCTGAGCCACACATTGCACCGATGCGAGCACATGCAATGCACGGGCGGTATCGCAACTATACCTAGTTGGTAGCTTCGTAGGTAGACGAGTTACCTAACTATCTAACCTACCAAGGCTCTATAGAACCTACTATAGTCTGGCAAACCTAAGAAAGAACGGAGTTAAGGCGGCTGAATCACTTTGCACGTGTTTTGATCGCTTGAAATGTATGGTTCGGTGAAATTTGTGTGAACAGTTGTGACCAAGGCCCTAAAACATAAGGTTGGACGAAGTTTCTTACCAACAAGGTACTAGAATTTGTCGTGATATTTCGTCCTTGCAGTTGTTTCTGTACAAATATAGAGCAAACAAGCATGTTTTCTAATAGTATGAAAGTTTGAAAGGAAATAATAAGTCACTTTACATTTGATTCACAAAAAGCCATTTCGAAATCAAATTTAGTGTAGTTTTGATCAAACTCTAGTCGACTTATCCAGTATCTACTTAATTTTCCAGATGCGTGGTTCAGACAAACACGTTGCTATGGGCGGTTGCTAAGGACGCTATCTCGTATTTGCAGATAGTTTTGTTGTTATGAATATATATTCCCGACCGGGGCTGGGAAAATGCGTTTTATTCACCGAGGTTTTTGTGCGGAGGACCGAGTGCCGGTAGGCACGAGGTCCGTAGCAAAAAACCGAGGTGAATAAAACTGCATTTTCACAGCCCAAGGTTGGGAAGAGATTTACCATATGCAGCAATAAATACATTGGCATTGGAACGATAACCTTGTTTAGTTGAATTACGTTGACAGCAAAAGTAAGTAAACACGCAGTCACTTACTTTTGCTGTTGCTGTTAGTGAACACACAATCCGTAAATATCTTCTTTGAAATTGGTTCTTCCGCTCAGAATATTCAGTAAAATTTTGTCTGGGAAAATCAAAAAGCCCTAGGGCCGAATCGTTTCCCAAATACCTTCAACATTAGCCGAGGCGGGCCGAAGCCATTTCCCAAATGCACGTGCTAATGTTAAAGGGATATCTCGGCATGTGGTAAATAGGGTAAAACAAGCCCTTTGGATATTTTCCTGTATTTCGGGGCTCATTGATTTATCTAGCTTTGGCATAATATTTTTACTTTATCATATCATGGTTCCAGACACAGGTGGTTAATTTCAGCGCGTAAAGAAATAATAATAAAGACTTAACATGTTATACAGAATGCAAGACGCCAGTCCCTGGTGGTAAAGTGAATGATACACAGAGATAGGGGAGAGTGGGGAAAGATGCCCAGGGTTTTGCTATCTCATATATTATTCGAAAATGACGATCGGAAGGCAAAAACTTGGAGTTTCAACGGAAACCGACATCGTTTTTCTCCAAAAATATCACACTTTCGTGTCTGAAATATGATAACTTTTTTTGCTTTTGGTGATTTTGGAGATTTTGGTGGGAGGGAGATTTTGGTGATCTCTTATCAGAGCTTTGGCGATCTTCAATCAGATCTTTGGTAATCTCTAATCAGGTCTTTGGTGATCTCCCATTAGATCTTTCGTGGTTTCCAATGAGATCTTTGGTGGTATACAATCAAATCTTTGGTTTTCTCTCAACAGACCTTTGGTGATCTCCAATCAGGTCTTTGGTGATCTCCCATCAGATATCTGGTGATCTCCATGGCTCCGCGATAACGTACCGCCGCTGACCGGCCATGCTCTCTCACGGTTCGTCGGAAGGTCATCTCAGGCTCAAAAGAAACGGTATATACCATTCAAAAGCTGACGTTGAGCTGAATCCAAAAATGTATTTTTTATAAAAATCGATCGATGGCCTTTTTTAAAAATTGCGTTTTTGTAAAAACTTAATAATCTTTTATTCAACGGGCTGTCCCGGACATTCTTGAAAACATAAACATGTATTTTTGAGTTCCAGTGAAAGCTGAACGCCAAAAGAACAATATTTAGCGAAGCAATATTCCAAACATTAATATGCGTCTCCCACAGCCGAAAATAAGGCGCAATCACACAGCTCAGTGTCACGATGGACCAAAGTCAGCCACACAGAAGCGTGAAATGACCCTTATCGACTCGCAGACCCGGCGCTCTCGGCCCGCCTGACCGGCCACGGAAAGAACGTTCGGCTCTCGTTCTACTAAACAAATGCCATATTTGTCACTTTAACTGTCCACATCGCTATTAAAGTTATTCAGGATACCTGTGAAGAAAATTCATTGTTCTGCTCGATTTACAACATGCTTTAATTTACATTTTTCTTATGCATGTTTTGTTCCATCCAGCTGCGATCAGTGCCCGCGCAGGGGAAGTGAGCGAGGTTTCACTGTCAGAGGCTGTACTGGTGACAGCTGCTCGGCCGTGCGACCGGTCAAAGGTTACCCTGCCCCGCCGGGCGCTACCCCCACTCCACCCGAGCTGAGGCCGGTGCAGCCTGTGACATTTCAGCGCGGCCAATTTTCCTTATATGGGCATGATACCAAGCTCAATTGAGCAAAGTAGACATGAACAAATGCAAATTAATGGCTGATGTGAAGATGACAGAACAATGAATTTTCTTCACAGGTATCCTGAATAACTTTAATAGCGATGTGGACAGTTAAACTGACAAATATGACATTTGTTTAGTAGAACGAGAGCCGAACGTTCTTTCCGTGGCCGGTCAGGCGGGCCTAGAGCGCCGGGTCTGCGAGTCGATAAGGGTCATTTCACGCTTCAATGTGGCTGACTTTGGTCCATCATGACACTGAGCTGTGTGATTGCGCCTTATTTTCGGCTGTGGGAGACGCATATTAATGTTTGGAAATGTTGCTTCGCTAAATATTGTTTTTTTTGGCATTCAGCTTTCACTGGAACTCAAAAATACATGTTTATGTTTTCAAGAATGTCCAGGACAGCCCGTTGAATAAAAGATTATTAAGTTTTTACAAAAGCGCAATTTTCAAAAAAGGCCATCGATCGATTTTGATAAAAATTACATTTTTGGATTCAGATCACCGTCGGCTTTCGAATGGTATATATCGTTTCTTTTGAGCCTGAGATGACCTTCCGACGAACCGTGCTCTCTGTTACAGTAAGGGTAGCGTCGTGGTCGACTACTACCTCCTGCTCAACAACGCAGTGGGCGAGTTGAGCACGCAGGACGTGAACGTGCTGTTCAAGGAGAAGCTGCGCGCCACCACCATGGAGATGTCGGACGGCGAAGAGCAGACCGTGCTGCAGATGGGCAGCCTCTCCATCGACCCCGGATTCACTGACTTTGTCGGTAAGTTGGAAATCGTAGCGGTAAATAAAAAGTTATATCTTGGTGTAAGACAACTATTTATTACATAATTATGGTCATTTATTACGCTACGTTTATATTAGCCTTTTGGAACACACAACTATCCAATAGCAAAGCTTATCATGGCGCCCTAATCTGCGAAATGTAGGGAAGAGTGGGGAAATATGCCCAGGGTTTTACTATGTCATAAATTATTCGAAAATGACGATCGGAAAGCAAAAACTTGGAGTTTCAACGGAAGCCGACATCATTTTTCTCCAAAAATATTACACTTTCGTGCCTGAAATATGATAACTTTTTTTTGCTATCAAGCATTTTTCTGAAAAAGTGAAAGGGGGCATCTTACCCCACAGGGTGGGAAAGACGCCCCCTGGCGTTGGGTAAGATGCCCCCTGCACTACAGGTGACATAAATAGGCACGTTAATCGCCTGAACGAATCAGTAGTCCCTTCGAGCCTGCAGTAGACAACAAACGTCATCGTAAGGGCCCTCAAAAGTAGTCGTAAGGGGCTTCAGAGGTCATCGTTAGGGCCATCATAGTCCAGCGCGGCCAAACAAGCCTCCGTGGTGGCGTTCGGAGACCACTGTGGGGCCCTTAGGTCTTCATGATGCTTGAGGGCCCCCGAGCCCATCGTGGGGACCTCAAATGCCAGCGCGGCCCGTGGAGCCAACGTGGGAGCCCTCAAAGGATGTCGTGAGGGGCCCTGGAGCTAATAATGGGGCCCACAGAGGCCGTCTCGAGGGCTCTCAGAGTCAGATGCCGCCCAAAAAGTCGCTGTTTGGGCCGAGAGACCGGCGTGGGGAGCACCCGACCGTACTGGACTCTAAATAGTCCCAAATCGGCTTTTGTTTCTCATCACAAGTATGTAATAAATGATTTGACGGGTTCCTTGAAGGCCAGCCTACGGATTTAGGGGGGGGGCGTCTTTCCCCATCAGGACAGGGGGCATCTTACCCCAAGGTACCGAAGTAACATTAAATCTGTATTGTTAGCCATAAAACTACACCCTGAAACAAACTGTTTGGGACAAAGTACACGCATGTTAATGTATCACGACTATAGCAAGGGACGCAAAAATTATCTACCTTCTTTGATATTTACAATGTTTTGACACCAAAATATTTTTTGAAAGCAGCAAATAAAAAACATGCAATCACCAGCCAGTCGTTTCCCAACTGAGCTTCGCAAATTTTTGTGCAGTTAACAAGGCAGGCTTCCGCTTTACGCTAAGAACATTAATTTCCAGGTTCGATTCTTTGTTTCGCCGCTAGAGGGGGTGGGGCGTCTTTCCCATCCTGGGCATCTTACCCCACTCTCCCCTATCTGTTTTTATCCCGGTAGAAGCATCCTTGTGATCTAAGTGTGATCGATCATAAATTGTCTGAGAATCAGAAGTTTAGCTATAAGTCAAGAACCACGAAACAACCAGCTTATAGCTGGTGGAAGAGCCGCCACTCAGAAGCTTTCAGAAAACCGTGAACGGTTGAGACAGCCGACAGGTTGAGAAATCAAGAGACCTGAGGCGCCAGAGAACCAGAGAATGCCTGGGAACTTTAAGGAACCGCTGGCTACCAGATCTTGACTAGAAACCTGGCCATGAAATGACCATTTCACGATCTAAGATGCAGATTCTGGTGCCTGAAAATCGTGTGAACACACTTGACATTCCAACAGCAGCTCATTTCGGTACCGTTATAAGTCCAGGGCTGCGCAGTCGATGGATTTTCGGTGACTCTGACAGCTGACTCCGACTCCGACTCCGGCTTCCAAAAACCAACTTCGACTCCGACTGCGGGCATACATTACCTATCGACTCCAGCCGACTCTATTTCCGACTTCGACTCCGCAGCCCTGCCAGGTCTGCGGAGTCGATTGATTTTCGGTGACTCCGACTGACTCCGGCTCTGGTTTCCAAAATCGACTCCGACTCCGACCCCGGTCAGAACTGTGGTTATAAATAACATGTCTGTGAATAAAAGCAGTTTCGGGTGCAGCCACCCCCTTTTGCTTTTCACACTCAAAAGCTCGTCCAAAACAGGAATATGAACAGGAACTCAGCTTAAACATCGGTCTTGGAAAGGTCACCGAACGTAATATTTTTTTCCGCAAACAGACGAAGACCACGAATTTGAGCAATGACATGTCGATTAAGACTCTGAATCCGGGCAAAACTGTCGACGCCGATCGACTCCGACTCCGACTCCGCAGACCTAAACTTTATTCAACGGATTTCCATGAGACTTTACGCCGGCAAAATGCAGATAAACGTGCTCCTCTCGTCAATACGCGTCAATTAAACTTTGAATTGACCACAAAAAGTCATTTCGACAATTTTACCTCATTTCCAGGTCATGTCCCGACCGGAAAATGCCGTAATGCATATCAGTCGATCTGTATCGTTGCATTGGGCTGAACACATCTAATGTATTTTTGTTGCTGTTTAACCCGCGCCCTGCTGGGGGGGGGGGGTGTTTGAACACCCCCCCCCCCTTGTGGTTTTTCGCGAATATCTCAAAAACGGCGGCGCGGAGCGCCGCCGTTTTTGGTACACCTTATCATACATCAATTCTACACATGTTGTGAAAATTTCAGACCAAGGTCATTCAAGGTCAGGTCACCAGGTCACTTGAAGTGACCTCACCTCATAAAAACTTTCAATGTCTGTCATAGCTACACCAAGTGACCGATCGCTTTGAAACTTTCAGTGATTGCTAAGAGCAATAGCATGTACAAAATGTATATCTCAGAATTTTGATATGGATGACCTAAGGTCAGGTCAATTTTGCGACCTCCCCATTATAAGTCAATGGGAGAAAATTGAAATGCGCCTCTTTTGGATGAAAGACATTATAAACACTCCCAAACACCGAATTACAAGTAGTTTAGACACACTGAACATGAAAATGGTGTCCGTGACCCTTGTTTATGCCCTGAGGTCATCTTAGGTCACTAATTGCATCTAACAGTTTTTCGCAAATAACTTTTGATAGAGGCATGCTAGAGCGATGAAAACGCCTTAGATGTGTTCAGCTCGACGATAAGGATCGACTGATATGCAATATGACCCTTTCCGGTCAGGTCATGACCTTGACCTGAGGTCAAATTTTCAAGTTGACCTTTCAAGGTCAAGTTATAGTTCATTCGATGCGTCTTGACGAGAGGAACACGATGCCGGTTAAAGTAAGCTCGTGCAAGGCTTGGGTCAAAAGTTATTGCAGAAAAACTGTTTTCGAAAAAATCGGCTATTTTTGCAGTTTTTGCCCCCTGCAGGCAAAACCGTTGACGTTAGGTCAAATCTGAGAGAATTACTCAGAAAGGGCGTTAATAGGGCTATCGAATGCGCTTTTCCGCGGCGCTGTAGCTCTATTGGTTCCCGAGTTATGCGTTGGCTTCTTGGAAATTTTCGACATTCGACCTGGAAATCGGCGAAATTTTGCCTTCAATGACCTCTGGTGACCTGACCTTTGACCTGACCAAAAAATTGACCGAAGTGATTTCGTCATTATTTTTGACGCTCTTTCGAACGCCGCCTTCCGCGTATCGCTACGTGGCCCAGGAGCCGAGTTACAAGGGGGGGGTGTTCAAACACCCCCCCCAGCAGGGCGTGGAAATCCAGGACCCCCAGCGGGGCGCGGGTTAATCAAGAATCATATCTCTGTCAAAGGTTACGGTAAAACAAAAAACTGCTGGAGACCATTCTTGACCTGAAATGACCTTAGGGACATAAAGAGGGGTCACGGGTGCAATGCTGCGCCTCTTGGGGCACCATATGCGATGAGATCGATGCGTGGCGACTGGTGTATACCTCGCTGTTTCTGCCTTTGAACAATTTTTGTCTGCGTTGATCTGCTAAAAACACAATAAACACATTATCGAGCGTAGAAGCATGACTCTTTTGTTACGTACAAGCTTTGTTCAGTTTGTCTGTAAGCACCATCAAATATTGCAAGCTTCAAGGGGTCAATGCCCTGGGGCTGTGACGACACGCTGTGACGACACGCTGGGGATCGTGACGTCAGCCGTAGGGTTGCCAGTCTAGTATGAACTAGACTTCGACCCCCCCTGGTTAGGACCGAAAATATGCTCTCACATTATAAATGCACATGCATCAACGGCCGCAGCACTTTAAATTCATTCTTCTTAGGTTTGCCAGACTATAGGTAGTTTACAACTTAGTAGGTAGCTCATGCCTCGTGCATTTCTTTCGGCGAGCCAGCCCAGCTTTCCACCCTGGTTGACACTTGACAGGGTCAAAGGAGGAAGAAAAAATGTATCATGCGATCGGCAATCTTTTATGTGGTTTTCAACTCTGTGCAATGTTATTAGATGTGTTACAGCACTACGATTTTTCATGCCAAAAAAGGCGAATAAATACATTACATCCATTTTTTTCAAGCAGTACTGGCAAATCAGGAACAGAGGACACATAACATAAAGTTACAGGTAGGTAGGTACTATGTAATTTTGGTAAGGAAATAGGAAACGCGACACAGTATATACCTGAGCGAATCGTCCCCTCCCAAAACGTAACAGGACTCCGAGGGAAAAGAAACCCGAGGACCCACTTACTTTTTAACTTGGGCAGATCATGTTATGTTAAGTTAGAAAAATTACCGCAGTCCAGCTCGCAATCAACATATGAGCCGTGTAGGTGCCGAGTCAAATTGTCGAACCAGGTGCATAATTCAGGGATAATAAGTGCAAGAGTAAGATCATCAATGACAGCACTGACATGGGTAAATGACCTTACCAGTTTTACGCAGAGCTCAAACAAATTAGGCCGTTTCATGGTAATTGACTATAACGGTCTGTGCCTGTTGGCTGATTGATCATTGAACTGAGAAGTTAGAAGAATCCCAAACCTATCATTTCAGGGAATGACTTTTAGAGAACATGATAACAAGGTGTGGTGAGATGAGATGATGAACCGTTATCCAATTAAGATACGAAAATTTAACTGAGATCATTTCATTGACCGTCAAACAATCGATTATCGATTCAATGAAGAAAAGGATGACAGTTACTTCTGAGAAATGGCTCGCTCCTAAATTACCGCCGAAAAAAACTAATCGGCGGAATGATTATTGACAGACGAGACGACGCTTAGCGCCATGTGCCATGTGGAGACCTCGCAAGACGCTCAGTGCTCATCGCTCAATCTCCAATCGTTACACTAGCGAATGCGTGCTAGTCCGCGAGTTGCTGGGGGGGGGGGGCGTTAAACGCCCCCACTTTTTTCGCCGGGCCATAGCATAAAAACGGCGCGCGTACCTGTAGGAAATTGATTGAAGTTTATTGTGACAAAGTTTCAAAAAATCGGTCGAAAAATTTTTGAGTTTCGAGGTTTTAGTGACGTCATGATTTCTGAGTTTTCGACCAAAAACGGCATATGTTCAAAAAATTATATAAAATCACAGAATAGACATACCGACATACCGTAAACGCCATTAGACTGCCAATACCATGAACAATCAAATGGCTATCTTCGATTATTGATTATCGTTCCGCATTTTCCAAAATCTTGAACTGAATCTTGGCAATTTCTCGTGACTACTTCACGACCATGATACATGAATTTCTTAAATTGAACTTTTTGAGCCAAACACGTACACATATAATAAAATGAATGTCGCCATCGTGTTCTACGCCCAAAATTACCCATAAAACATGTGTCACAGGCTGCGAATATCAGTTTTGATTTTTGGGGATATGTGCCTACCCGGTTGACCTGACCTTGACCCTGACCTATGCTTGACTGACCCCTACATGGAGCTGACACTCTTGTAGGCCTTATATGATGGATTGTGCACCGTTTTGACAGAGTTTATGACGAGAGGCGCCCATTGCGAAGTCCTGAAGTCAATGCTACTGAAAGCCCGATTTCAGGTGTTTGACCTGACCTTGACCCGACCTGTGACCTCAAAATTCAACTTTAAAGTACTCATTTGAAGCGTCTCGTCGCGTTCTTTCGTTTGCCGCCACGTGCGTTTCGCTGCGCCTATTGGTTCTCGAGTTATCGGCTGGGGGCGTTTAACGCCCTCCCCCCCCCCCCCCCAGCAAACGGTGGGTGGCGAAATACCCCAGCAACTGCCGGGCTAGCTGTAGCCCAACGACCGGAGTGGATAGTCGGTACAGAGGCGTCACCTGGCGCGCCCCAAGCAGCGCCACCTAGAGAAAGTGGAGGACCATGGTGGCTCGCTTCCTTGTTTTCCTCTCTCACTCCCTCACTCTTTCACTCACTCACCCGACATTCACTCTTTCTCCCTAATCACCTTCCTCTTCTTCCCATATAACTTTGCATTTCCTCTCCCGATCACTCTTCTTTTTTGTCAATCTGTCTGTCTGTCTGTCTGTCTGTCACTTGTCAGTATCTATGTCTGTCTACAGTCTAATGTTTGTGTCAGTCCCTTTCTCTCCTCTATCCATTTCTCTCCTTCTCCCTCTCATCTCCCTCCTTTTTCTCCTTCCCTCTCTCTCTCTCTCTCTCTCTCTCTCTCTCTCTCTCTCTCTCTCTTCTCTACCTATCTTGTTCTCCAACTCTCTCTGTCTCTGTCTCTCTTTCCATCATCATCCCTCTCAATCCCCCTCCCTCTTCCCATCCCTATTTCTTCCTCCTTCATTACCCTCTCTCTCTCTCTCTCTCTCTCTCTCTCTCTCTCTCTCTCTCTCTCTCTCTCTCTCTCTCTCTCTTCCTTTCTGTCTGTCTCTATCTACCTCCCTCCCGGAGGCAGCTGCTTCCATACTGTCCCGCACGACAGCCGTGTCTTGCGGTACAGTCTACCTGCCAGAGGATCTGCTGCTGGAGCTGGTAACGCTTGCCGAAACTGCGGCTAAAGTGAACGATTTTTTCCTCTGTTCACCGCACAAAGCACTGCTAATGAAAATATAACGCAAACGAGATGTTTCACACGGCATTGTGGCGAAATGGGTAGGCTTATAAAGGCTAATAAAGACTATATAATCGCCTGATTAGAAACATGGATCGAGCCGGCCAAAAAGGGTGTGCACGACTGAAAAATCCGTTGTTCAGCAATCAGAGTTGTAAGAATATCAGTTGAAATGTAGAGTTTTACGCTATTCAATAACTGATATTAATATCTGATAAGCCTTTGGGTGAATTTATAATAAAATCATGCATCGTGCACCATGTTTAATCTCTTCATTCTTTGAACCTCGTTTTTTAGTGCTTGAGTTCACTTTTTCTAATTTACAGTGATCTATCTTAATAGTTTCATGAAATAATTTTGTGACACAATTTGCTGAGCTTGAACAATGGAACTGAAGTAAATTGTTCCGTATTTACACATAAAATGACATAAATTTCACATGAAATGACAATGTCAATGAGACATTTATTCGCTCGTTCTGTTCTCCAATGCTGTGCTTTCAAGTTCCGTTCTGACGAAGACTGTCCACTTGCATTTGTCCGAGCAATCACTGCAATCAAAAATTCAATTACTTACCCTGCCAGAGTTTAGCAGTAATTACTCGGCATTCTTCCGGGATTCCCTTGAATAAGTTCCAATATCTGACGCAATATATCGCGAGGGGGAAGGGGAAATGTACGACATGGTAACTTCCAATTGCGATTTTCTGACGTCACTAGTCGAGCTGTTAATGATGTAAGCAAATCTCCGTTACCAAGATGCACTGTCCCGGAGGGTATCATTAAAGAAAAAACAGGCAAGCAGCGACCGGAATGTGCTGTTATAAATCGGTGTTAGTGATTCCCAAGAAATTTGTTGAAATAAAACTGACTTCCGTTTGGCAGTGTTTAACCCGCGCACCGACGGGGGGGGGCGGATATCCGCCCCCCCTGAGGTTTTTCGCGAATAGCGGGAAAACCGCGGCGCTACGCGCCGCGAAATTTGGTACGACTATTCCCTTATCAATTTTACACATGGTGTGCAAGTTTGAACCTCCCACCTTTTAAGGTCAGGTCACCAGGTCACTTTGAATGACCCAACCTCAAGTCACTTTTTTGCAACTTTGTCACCGTGCCAGAGCTACAGTAGATGTCGGAGACCTTTGAAAGTCGCAAGATGTTATTAGGTCATTAGTAGCTACAATTTGTTTATCTCGGAATTTTGATATCGGTGACCTAAGGTCAGGTCAATTTCGCGACCTCCCCATTAACCCGCGAGTTGCTGGGGGGGGCGTTAAACGCCCCCACTTTTTTCGCTGGGCCATAGCATAAAAACGGCGCGCCACAGGCGCGCCAAATTTTGGGTACCTGTAGGGAATTGATTGAAGTTTATTGTGACAAAGTTTCAAAAACAATCGGTCGGAAAATTTTTGAGATATCGAGGTTTTAGTGACGTCATGATTTCTGAGTTTTCGACCAAAAACGGCATATGTTCAAAAAATCATATAAAATCACAGAATAGACATACAGACATGCCGTAAACGCCATTAGACTGCCAATATCATGATCAATCAAATAGCTATCTTCAATTATTGATTATCGTTCCGCATTTTCCAAAACCTTGAACTGAATCTTGGCAATTTTTCGTGACTACTTCACGACCATGATACATGAATTTCTTAAATTGAACTTTTTGAGTCAAACACGTACACATATGATAAAATGAATGTCACCATCGTGTTCTACGCCCCAAATTACCTATGAAACATGTGTCACAGGCTGCGAATATCAGTTTTGATTTTCGGGCATATGTGCCTACCCGGTTGACCTGACCTTGACCCTGACCTATGCTTGACTGACCCCTATATGGAGCTGACACTCTTGTAGGCCTTATAAGATGGATTGTGCACCGTTTTGACAGAGTTTATGGCGAGAGGCGCCCATTGTGAAGTCCTGAAGTCCATGCTACTGAAAGCCCGATTTCAGGTGTTTGACCTGACCTTGACCCGACCTGTGACCTCAAAATTCAACTTTAAAGTACTCATCTGAAGCGTCTCGTCGCGCTCTTTCGTTTGCCGCCTCGTGTGTTTCGCTGCGCCTTTTGGTTCTCGAGTTATCGGCTGGGGGCGTTTAACGCCCCCCCCCCCCAGCAAACGGTGGGTGGCGAAATACCCCAGCAACTGCCGGGTTATAAGTCAATGGGGGAAAAATCAACTCCCTATTTTTACCACTAAAACGGGTCGGAATAACCCCATATACCATACATGACTTTATATACGATCAACCTTCACTACCTTGAGGTCTGTTTTGCTGTTGGGCAGCTGTGAGGTCATGTGACGTCATCAAAGGTCACCAAAGGTTTTTGGCCAATAACTCCATACAGGAACAAGATACAGCCGCGTGGATGGTTTCATTGTGTTCAGCTCGTCAAGACGCATCGAATGATATACATGATGACCTCGAGGTCACGTGACCTGAGGTCAACCTTTGACCTTGACCTTTCGAGGTCAACATATATATCATTCGATGCGGATTGACGAGAGGATCACGATGATGCCCTTAGTTTGTTCCTATCTTCACTAATTCGAAAGTTATTCGAGAAAAACTCTCTCAATATCTAGCGCCACCATTTTGACTTTTTCGACCCCTGGGACGTCATCTTTGACCTGATCTGAAAATGACCTTAGTAAAAATTGTAGATCTTGACCGTGCGTATCCGATGCCGTTTACCGCTTGTCACTATCTTGCTTAGTTCTCGAGATCTCAGGGGGGGGGGGGCGGTCATCCGCCCCCTCCCCCGTCGGTGCGAAGTTGGCGCCCCCGTCGGTGCGCGGGTTAAGCTATTAAAAAATCACTTCGGGTAAACTGCAATTAACATAAATATGATTGCTTCAAAACGTTATGAAAACTAGCGCAAAAAATGGTGACTTTATGACTAACTGTTATTTCCGGGAGGAATATTGAATTCGTTCAAGATTGATCATGCTGCATGCAGAAATGATTGCTGTATTTTTTCGCAATGGCAGGAAAAGAAATTCTAATCATTGTGAGAATCTCGCTGTTTTTCTGGGTTCTGATAGAGCGATAGCAAACTCATCAGGCTCGGGGCAAATTGCTGCTGGTGCTGCCATGTCTGGGATGGGTCCGGGGATTTCCTCGTAGCCTACCTCCTATTGACAATGAATGGCGCGCGATTGGTCCATGAACGGCTGGCCTTAACCCGCGCCCTGCTGGGGGGGGGGGGGGGGGTGTTTGAACTCCCCCTTGTGATTTTTCGCGAATATCTCAAAAACGTTTTTGGTACATTTTATCATACATCAATTCTACACAAGTTGTTAAAATTTCAGACCAAGGTCGTTCAAGGTCAGGTCACCAGGTCACTTGAAGTGACCTCACCTCATAAAAAGTTTCAATGTCTGTCATAGCTACACCGAGTGACCGATCGCTTTGAAACTTTCGGCGATTGCTAAGAGCAATAGCATGTACAAAATTTATATCTCAGAATTGTGATATCGATGACCTAAGGTCAGGCCAATTTTGCGACCTCCCCATTACCTATAAGTCAATGGGAGAAAATTGAAATGCGCCTCTTTTGGACGAAAGACCTTATAAACACTCCCAAACACCGAATTACAAGTGGTTTAGACACACTGAACATGAAAATGGTGTCCGTGACCCTTGTTTGTGCCCTGAGGTCATCTTAGGTCACGAATGGCATCTAACAGTTTTTCGCAAATAACTTTTGATAGAGGCATGCTAGAGCGATGAAACGCCTTATATGTGTTCAGCTCGACGATACGGATCGACTGATATGCAACATGACCCTTTCCAGTCAGGTCATGACCTTGACCTGAGGTCAAATTTTCAAGTTGACCTTTCAAGGTCAAGTTATGGTTCATTCGATGCGTCTTGACGAGAGGAACACGATGCCGTTAAAAGTAAGCTCGTACAAGGCTTGGGTCAAAAGTTATTGCAGAAAAACTGTTTCCGAAAAAAATCGGCTTTTTTGCAGTTTTTGCCCCCTGCAGGCAAAACCGTTGACGTTAGGTCAAATCTGAGAGAATTACTCAGAAATGGCGTTTATAGGGCTATCGAATGCACTTTTCTGAGGCGCTGTAGCTCTATTGGTTCCCGAGTTATGCGTTGGCTTCTTGGAAATTTTCGACATTCGACCTGGAAATCGGCGAAATTTTGCCTTCAATGACCTCTGGTGACCTGACCTTCGACCTGACCAAAAAACTGACCGAAGTGATTTCGTCATTATTTTTTACGCTCTTTCGACCGCCGCCTTCCGCGCATCGCTACGTGGCCCAGGAGCCGAGTTACAAGGGGGGGTGTTCAAACACCCCCCCCCCCAGCAGGGCGTGGAAATCCAGGACCCCAAGCCGGGTGCGGGTTAACCCGCGCGGGGCTGGGGGGTAAATTTTACCCCCTCGCGAATTTTGGCAATATCTCAAAAAACGGCGGCGCGCAGCGCCGCAAAACTTTCAGTATCTTTTCTTACATCAATTTGACACGTTCCCTGAAAATTTGAGCGAAATCCGTCGGAAAATTTTTGAGAAATTGACGTTTTAGTGACGTCATGTTCGCCATTTTCGCCTAAAAAAACGGCAAAATTTCAAACGCCGCTAACATCTTCATTTTTAAAGGAATCAAGACGTAACAAAAAAAGTTATACGTCTTTTTACTTTGTCTATCAAATGGCTATCTCGCTTTTTTGAAAATTTTGGATTTTGGCCCAATTTTTTTTTCTTAAAAAAACTGACTTTTTTGGGAAAATATTTACAAAATCCACAATTTTGAGTGTATCGAAAAAACCGGAATATATGTCAGAGAAGTGGTTTATGTGCACCTACATACCAATTTTTAGAAGAATCGGTTCAAAAATGTGGGAGTTATTCAAAATTTTATGACGTCACGACACACAAAAAAAAATTGAAAAAATGAACTTTTTGGAAGTTCTAGACCTGGTACGAAAACAAAAATAGCACCGTTCGATTCGCCGTGAAAAACTGCATCAGATAGACACCTTTTTAGGTCTTAACAACCAACTTCAAATTTGACCTCACTTGACCTGACCTTGACCTGACCTCGACCTGAAATTCATCCAGAGGTGGTCCATATCACTTATTGGGTGTGCCTATTGAATTCTATGAGTAAAATGACCCATAAAACATGTGTCACACATGCCCTTTTCTATATTTTGTTTTTGGTGACCTGACGTGACCTGACCTGACCTTGACCTTGACCTCTGAATGATATTGTATGCAACGAATATTGTCTTGGTAGCCTAAGAACACGTTTTGGGCAATCAGTCTCAGTCCATGACTCCATTCCTCGGCAACTACGGTGCAAGGCCGATACTGTAGAAACTTGCAATTTGTACCCTTGACCTGACCTTGACCTTGACCTCAAAATTTAAATTAAGTACATGTTTTTAGTTGTTCGTGATGAGATCTTTCGATTGGCGTTCGGATTTTCCAAATCGGACCATTAGTTCGGGAGATAACAGGGGGGTAAAATTTACCCCCTCCCCCCAGCCCCGCGCGTTCGGCTGGAGACCCCAGCCCCGCGCGGGTTAATGCACATGAAGGCCATGGTTCTGTGACAAATATCTCAGCTAGAAAACACTAAAAAAGCCCGATATAAAGCTTCATTAACCTAAAGGGTCTGTATGTAGGTACGAAAGACTTCCGTTGGTATCTCCAAGTGTACTTCGGTTCTCCTTTTTTTCGATTTGCCTCGAGGGCAGAAATTGCCATGACTAATGTAACTATCCCAAAATGATATAAACAGTCGCACACCGTTTGTTTACGAGACATGCGTAGAGACTCCAATTCCTCTAAGTGAATACTGAATAGAGCCAAGCAGAGTCCGTGCCTAGCAAAGAGTCCGGGACCGAACAAGGTCCGCCATCGTTTGGGGGAATTTCATTCCATTTGGAAGCAAAACAATCTAATGAAATCTTTTGGACGCTCACTTATTGCATTTCCTTCTTTCGTGTGCATTTGTATTAATAAACTGCCAAAAACACATGCGTTGTTGCACTGCAAGGAATTGGTATTCAATTAGCTTAACTTGTTTTTCTTTCAAGCTCTCTCGCAATTCTTTTGGTGCCAGAGCACGGCTCTCCTGGGGTTCCAACGTCCTTAATCATCCATAACAGCCTCTCCGGTGGCTGTCTTTTCCCGTGGACCCACTCTCTGCCACGCTAAGTGTCATTTATGAGACCAATTTGAGTCACATTTTGCGGCGGCGCCGTGCCGTACGTTCACACCGCAAGGAAACGGCAGCTGTGCGCCGGCTCTGCCGCCGACGTCATCTCGCCTGTCGTAAAATGTCGCAGCTGAGGAACATTCAGTTCCACCACCACCGCCGCCGCCGCCGCCGCCGCTGTCGCCTCGGTTCCCCAGAGGTCACATTAGGCCAGCCCGGTGCGGCGCAGCCATGCACTCCCTCGCCGCCCAGCCAGCGCACAGCCGGTCCCAGGGCCTCAGAGGCCTAAGACGGGCAGCTTTCGACCTTTTAGCCTGATGACCTTTGAGCTTTCAGCCTAATGACCTTTTACTTGTCAACCTGAACGCTTGACCTGTTGGCCTAATGACCGTTGACTTGTCAACCTGAACGTTTGACTTGTAAGACTAGTGAGCCTAATGACTTTTGGCTTGTCAATCTGAACATTTGACGTTTGTGACCTTTGAACATTTGACCTTTGACCTTTGGTGAGCCTGATTAATGATGATTAGTTATTTAGCCTGTCAGTCTTATGACCTTTGACCTGTCAGGTGGGTGCTGACGACATTGGCATTGGCAGACCTTTGTTTCATTGGACAATTTATTAGAATTGCAGGCCGTAATTCGTATTAGAATGAGGTCAGAAATCGCGAAAATACGACAGGCATACGCATTGGTCCGTGTAATAATCAGCCCTCAAGCATGGATGGGATTTCCTGCGGTGGCCGTCGCTGCTTTTAGCTTTTCTTTTCCAATAAATAGGCTACTGAGACAGCTCTGCACTTCCGTCATGTGCCCAGCAAGGCGACGACAATATTCCAGTAAATTAGAATGCATGAAACCTCGAATATATGTACCTTATATGACGTCCAATAAGCACTAAGATGTCAAAGGCAGACGCGTTTGATACGCGTTTGATAGAGGGGAAGAATACATGTGATGTCACGCTGTCACAGCTAATCAAATACCAACATTTATTGCCTCGCTTTTGTCGACACAGAAATGTGAATAATCCGAATTGTAGCATTCAGGGCTATACGCACTAATTGCGGTAAGTCGTCAACATTCCTGAAACAGAAGTGTGAGAACGTGAATTGAAAAGTCATGTTATTTATAAAGAAGTGATATATAATACATGCATGCGAACAATATTATAATGTGATGAATAATGAAAGTGACTTGATTCCAAGTTCCAGAACAAATTCCTAGTAGCATATCCACTAGGGACATTCCTAAGTGGAATGCTCCATGTGGCACATCGTACTTCAAATACGGTCGCCAATGGGAAAAATCTAAACGTACCTATACCCAGATGATATTGTGATTTGTCACTTAAGTTATTTATTTCTTCCTTTTCAAAGCGCATAATTGTTGCGCGTAAGTGACAACTCCTATTGTCCTCCTATTGTCATATTGTCATATAACTCGTGACAGTGACAAAGTGCGCTCATAGGACCACTGCATCCAGAGCTATACTCTCTTCTGCCCCGATATATCCGCCATATCTCATCTCCTGCCATAGATCCGGTGGTCATGTTCCATCTCCCGGTGGAATCCTCCGTGCAATGGCAGCCGTCAGAAAAGACGATTAGAGTCGACAGATTCCCGTAACTCGTGCCCGTCGGTAGGATCTGATAGAGTGGCCGGTTTTCCACCCTCCTGAACCCGTCATGGCAGTCTTACCGGCATGTGAATCGGCCCTGTCTGTTGGCAGGAACAGGATAGCAACGAGGCCGGTGGTGAAAACACGTGTGAGACTGCTTCCTGAAATCATGGTACGATACCGCCTCAAATGTCTTCGAAGTTTGCTACCTTTCATGCTGTGATTGTGCAACATCGTGATGGCCTTCGGTCCCGGATGTCTTTCGGCTACCGCCTGCTTTATGTGCCGCTCACAACGGTCACCTCTGGGTGCTGGAGTTCACAGACGGTGGCAGAAGGCGGAACTATACCCTGCTCTGGGCCGTGAGACAAATGAGAATAGTTGTGAAACAATCGAAACATTTCAAGAATCACGACACTCGTGTAGTTCTTGAATGCGATTTGATCACCCATTCTTCGACAGTGACCACAGGCACCAAAGTTACCAAAAGCAGTGCATCTGAATGTGGGCAAGCTTTACAATGGATGACATCTGAAGACACGATCATTGGATTGGATTTCAGTCAAATATGGGATGAAATTATCCTATTACATAAAAGACGGCAAGTGAATTGGACTGGTGGTTGCTGAGATGTAGAAATTTCCGTCTTCGAAAGATTTCTCGCCCATAATCATGGATCTAACACCGTTTTGAATTCTCATGGAAAGAGAGCAAAGTCAACAACTGACACTGTTTGGAATTGAGTTCATGAAAAGAGAACAACAAAAATATGTCCTATCTTTCACACCCGACGTTTTCACACCTCCTATCCCCGAAACAGCTGTGTGGGTGGGACCGAGTCCAGCCAACCGCACTGACAAGTGACAGCCCCAGTGTGGTGCGGCTCTCTTTCTATCAACGTACGAGATTGGAGCGTCTCTCGTCACCAGAAAAGTGTCCGCGGGAACGGCCTGCGATACGGGCCAGCTGAGGGTAACGGTCGGCTCGGTCATATCGGAACAGTTTGGCCCGTGCGGCACGAACCCCAATCGGTGTGGGAAGGGGCCAGAGGTGGGGGCTGGTCAGAGGGCAGGTCAGAGGTTAGAACTGGCAGCAAGAGGTCAGCGGTATAGGGGTCGGAGGTGAGGGGCGGCCAGAGGCCATAAGCGCACTATTTTAATGGTAAACCAGCTCTCAAGCCATTCCGTCCTATCTGACTTTACATGCTCAATGGACTGACAGTGAGTACAAAAGTACTCATGTTTATAAACACGCTCATTTTCATCATGGCTTCAAAATCATTAAAAAAAAAAACAAAACAAGGCAGTCGGCACCTGCGAATTGTCCTGAAATCGTAACTCAACTAGAGGTCTGATTACTTTCATACTGAGATAGCGAACAACGAGTTCATAGTTCATAAAATGTCAGTCGAGCTAAATTTCAGTTACATAAAAGATATGAGGTCATCCTTCTTCTCTGCCTGGTATAAAAGATAAGACACAGCATAATAAATCAGTCCCAGATGACTGGGTGATTAAAACTCACTGTGGTAGCGCAATATCTGGTGAGATTCCTTATACCAAACGAGGGGATAGATAAAAAAGTGTTTTATGCTAGATTAGAAAGGAAACCTGCACCCCTTCCCCCCCCCCCATACCGTCTAGCGGCTGATGTCAGCAGGGTGTTCCGCGCCCGGCGGACGGTTGAACCATTAGGCCGTCATCAGACGGACAGTGTTCAGTCCGCCGCAGCCATCAGCCCTGTGTATGGCACCATTAGTCCCCAATGGACGGCTCGCGGCAGCGGGCGGTCAGCAGTTCTGATGGCAGCTGCACAACAGCTGGGCAGATAGAGAGCTGAGCAGCTGGGTAGATATCGCAGCTCAGCAGCTGGACAGATATGGCAGCTGTGAGCTGAACAGCTAGACGGCAATGGCAAATATGGCAGCCGAGCAGCTAGACAGCTCGACAGCTCGACAGTTGGATGGCTAGACGGCTAGATGAATAGACAGCTAGACAGCTGGATAATGATTGCTCGGCAGCTGGGTAGATATCAGCTCGGCAGCTCGGCAGCTCGGCAGTAGACAGCTATTGAGTCTCTATTGCAGCTGGGTAGTAAGGCAGAATGCCTTACTTTAAAATGTGTATCTGACTGCAGCCTGTTTCCTGAAGCCGGCCTGACTGCCTGATCTCTGGCTGACGCGCTGTCGCAAGTTACGTTAATGACTCCGGCTTATCTTTCGGCCCACTCGGACCGGATTAAGCCGAGCAGCTTAGACCCAAGAGCAGTAAGGATGTAATGGATCTCTTCTTCGGAGTCCGATCAAATCACGAGTCATGAGCACATCCGTCCCTGATTTAGTTCATTTCGTGTGGAAAATAGAAGTTTATGCAAGGCTAGTTCAATCTACATAGCTCAACCATTCAACATAAATCGGGCGGTCTTGCAAATTGCGCTCATCGTTCAAGAGGCCTTGAATAATGATCATTTGTGAATATTTTGGATGGGGATTAAAAAATTGAGGTTTCTTAAAATTCATACCAAGTGCTACACATTTCTTAGCCAAAAAAAAAAAAAAAATAACGCATTGTATAATAAAACCATGTAAAACATAGGTACCTAAGTATAAGAAAAGCGTGTTTGATAAGACTCGCCTGATCCTATATAAGAGGTTGAAAATTTGTATGTGCTGTCCTGTGCTTGATCCATTTATTCGTCGCACTGGCCCTGGATCCCACGGGTAAATGTGGAGCGGGTGGGCGGTGCGCCGATGACTCGCTAACGCTCAGGTCATGACCTTTGCATGGCGAACGTCTCTGATCACCGCCTGAGGTGCCGGTTGACACGTGTGCTGAACCGAGTTCCCCAGAAACTTCGTCATTTGACGACACCTCAGGACACAGACAAGAGCCTGTCCCGGCCTGAAAACAACCAAAGAAAATAGTGCCGACCTAATCAATGCCTCACGCCGGAGACGGGTGTGATTAATCTGAACCGAGGGCGTTTGTGTAAAGACGGCGGTCGACCCGTCGGGCAAACTTGGACTAATTGAGACAGGGTCAACGTGTCCCGGAGATTGGCTTAGCGTCCGGGCCAATCTAGTGCGAGGGAGTAGACGCTATCGTTTGCTTTCAATTACATTGGTGACGAGAGAGAGAGAGAGAGAGAGAGAGAGAGAGAGAGAGAGAGAGAGAGAGAGAGAGAGAGAGAGAGAGAGAGAGAGAGAGAGAGAGAGAGAGAGAGAGAGAGAGAGAGATAGAGAGAGAGAGAGAGAGAGAGAGAAAGAAAGAGAGAAAGAGAGGTGGAGGGAGGGAGGGAGGGAGAGAGGATTAGAAAGAGGACCGGAGAGGACTGCAGGGCTAGTGTGACAAAGGGCGTGACTTCTCTTCCGAGGTCTGATTGTGTTGTTATGCCACTTATGACGTTACTTCCAGGTATAAATACCTCTGGATAGCATGGTAACGTTCTGAAGGATGATAGCTATTGTTATGTTAGTTGTGCGTCAAAAAATAGCTAAGGATATAGCCTGAAATGTGCTGAAACATTTACTTTGCATCGGCATTGACATTACCTTGCGGTGATGAAGTATATCACAGCAAGTAGCAACATATTTTATTTATTTTGTTTTACAAAATAAAACGTCAGCATTAGGTATATTTACCGAGCTGAGCGGAAAGCCTTACCTTCTGTGAAGGCAAATAGTCCTTATGGTCGGGTTAGTGTCCTGCCGCTAACCCATTCCATTCTTTACCCGCTATGATGCTGTTAGAGTAGTTTTCTGTTTAGCTAAAATAAAATGAAAAATACTAGATGAGGGTGCAAGTATCATCCCCTACCAGTAATACAGTTTATTAATTCTATCACTCCAAATTTTATTTATTGTCAATTTATTTAATACAATGCCTAAAACATAAAATATTTTGTTCATTACATTTCCGCCAGCCATTAACTGCTTTCCTATTCAACAGTATTGTGTAGATCAGGTTAATAAATTCATGATAACTTACCGCCAAACATTTCATGGCACATCAATAACCTCGCTAAGAAATTAGACGTATCGCGATCCACACACCGATCATGTTTGGGCATTAGCTGGCGCATTAAGTGCATTGTGGCGCGACTATTACTCATGGACTATCAGTCGCAGCAGTGAATGCGGTCCAATACGTCACTCGGCTGCCACCATTTAGTAGAATCCTCATGATGTGCGGCCGACATGTGACCGCCCTGTGGAAAATGCATTACCATTTATACATGATGATGCGTTGCATTACTGCACTTTGCAGAAGAGCGTGCTCCCTATTCCCTGTGGGGCTTTCACCTCATTGCACGGTATCCGAGCTTTCCGTCGGGGTACCTATTCGTCCTTATCGCGGGTATTCGACCAAACCATTGGGTTTTCGTCCTCATCGCAGTGTATTTGTCGCTCATCGTGGGATATCCGCTCACATCATAGGATATCCGTCCTTATCGTAGGTTATCTGCTGCCCTTCCGCACGATACACATTGCACAGTGACTTAAGCATTAGATAGGACCAATGGGCGCCCTCAATTCGATGCCTTTCTGTCTGGCTCTCTGTCTGTCTGTCTGTCTGTCTGTCTGTCTGTCTGTCTGTCTCCCTCTCCCTCTCCCTCCCCTCCCTCTCCCTCTCCTTCTCCCTCTCCCTCTCCCTCTCCCTCTCCCTCTCCCTCTCCCTCTCCCTCTCCCTCTCCCTCCCCCTCTCCCTCTCTCTCTCTCTCTCTCTCTCCCCCTCTCCCTCTCTCTCCCTCTCTCTCCCTCTCTCCCTCTATCCCTCTCTCTCCCTCTCCCCCTCTCTCTCTCTCATCCCGTTCGTCTGGCTCTGTCTGTGTCCGCCAGTCAGTTACCTCTCTCCCTGTATAGTCGACTACAGAATGATGTTCCACTCCTCAGAAGCTATCAGTTGACCGGAGCGCTTAGTTGTGCCGTTTATCACGCAATTAAGCGTGTCGATTGTGAGCATTAGGACCAAGGTATAATTTGTGAACTCAGCCCGTGTGATGCGGCACAGCCTACCACTCCAGGCAAATAATTGCCTGTGAAAAGTGGAACATCATTCTGTAGTCGACTATTATTGTATGTATGGTAGCCTGTATGTGTGTCTGCTTATGTGTGACTTTCCAATAACGTCTACACGTTGCGTGACGATCCAAATCACGCTCACAGTCACGTAAGCAGCCCCTGCGGCGGTCCCGTGACCAATCCCCGCACCCCTGTGACGTTTTCCGGCCATGACGTGACCGGTCTCGTGATCTATTGCCCCGACGAAGCGCGTAACTACACCCTAACGCTGGGTTCCCGGAATCTAATAATAATTTATAACTAAGGGACGTAATTGTCAGGCCTTGCTCGTGGAACTTTGTAATGTTTATTTGTTGTGTGGACTGGGTGCTAATGCGTTTTTAAGCTGAATTAATCGTTGACCTGCTGTGAAACACATTGTAAGAAGACAATAGTCGTTTTCACGACGGGCTATCCGGCGAATGCACCGAATTTGACTAAATCTGGAGCTATATAACTTCTTTTACAGCAAATATATTCTGTATTTTATGAATTCATTTCAGTGTTTTCATCGATGATACCCTCTGATAATATGACAGAGCAGGCATATATGCAATTAGTGCAACCCTAGCTGATAGCTAGTAAGAGACACATTGAACCTGATTTGACCAAATATGCACCTAATCTGCACCAAATGTGCACCAGATGTGTACTTACCAAATGGCCGTCGTGAAAACGGCTAATGAAAATACTAAGCATGCGAAACAACACGTTTGACTGTTCAGTATCCTTCCTTAACCCTATTCCTGGCGGGCTCCGCCGGGACAAGAAACTGGCGGGGGGGGCCGATTCGGCCCCCCCCCTGAGATCTCGAGAACGAAGCAAGATAGCGACAAGCGGTAAACGGCATCGGATACGCACGGCCAAGATCTACAATTTTTACTAAGGTCATTTTCAGGTCAGGTCAAAGATGACGTCACAGGGGTCGAAAAAGTCAAAATGGCGGCGCTAGATATGGAGAGAGTTTTTCTCGAATAACTTTCGAATTAGTCAAGATAGGAACAAACTAAGGGCATCATCGTGATGCTCTCGTCAATCCGCATCGAATGATATATGTTGACCTCGAAAGGTCAAGGTCAAAGGTTGACCTCAGGTCACGTGACCTCAAGGTCATCATGTATATCATTCGATGCGTCTTGACGAGCTGAACACAATGAGACCATCCACGCGTCTGTATCTTGTTCCTGTACGGAGTTATTGGCCAAAAACCTTTGGTGACCTTTGATGACGTCACATGACCTCACAGCTGCTCAACAGCAAAACAGACCTCAAAGTAGTGAAGGTTGATCGTATATGAAGTCATGTATGGTATATGGGGCCATTCCGACCCGTTTTAGTGGTAAAAACAGGGAGTTGATTTTTCCCCCATTGACTTATAATGGGGAGGTCGCGAAACTGACCTGACCTTAGGTCACCGATATCAAAATTCCGAGATATAAAAATTGCACATACTGGTACCCTTACTAAAGCCTGAAGAGAAGAAATTGATCGGTCAAAAACTCTAGCTCTGGCGTGATTGCAAACTTTTCTGAGGTAGGGTCACCAAACCGCCTCTGGTGACCTGACCTGAGGTCAGATCAACTCAAAATTTTCAGACATGTTGCGTAGAAGCCTTTTAGGAAAAGTCAGAAAATTTGAGCTTCCTAGCTCAACGCGTTTGGGAGTAATAACCAAAAAACCTCAGGGGGGGGGGCTCCTGAGGCCCCCCCCCGCCAGGAATAGGGTTAAAGCATGAGGGGTCTTGAATGTTCAAAGATCTCTCTTTCCGTAAGTGTATCAGTTGCTTATTCAATACATACAGATGCGCTAGTTTGCTTCCCTTGAACACAATTTCATGACACATTTGACCTCCTTTTGTCAAGTGTTTACGAATGTTTTGTGCATTAATCGCCGCACCACAGCCCACAGAATGCCTCTAGCCGATATATCATTTACCGAGCACCCTAACTGCCGACAGGTAGCCTCCTGAACTACCTTCGGTGGGTATTATATCAAATTTATGCTGACAATTATGTCCTAGATTTCAGCTGTTGAGTCATTTCTGAACAGACCAACTGCTAGTAGCAATTAACGAATTGGTTCATAAAAGCACTACGAGATGTTTAATCATCAGAATAATTAGTATCGATGTTGTTCCTGGTACTACGTCAAAGTAACGGCTTTCAGAAAAACCTAAAGGTGGCGCATTTTCCTGGTGTTCTTACAGCTAGGAATTGAGATTGTTGCAATCCAATATCGCCTTTGGTTAGCCACTGAGATGTTACCATGTTGTTATACATATGCAGGCCACCATGTTGTTGCTTTTGCACATTTACACTTAAATTTGCCATTCTTGAATAAAGAAGAACAAATAAATAAAAAAAACTCCAAAAGATATCCTCTTTGCAATAAAACGTAACAATTGAAGTGCAAATTTCTCATCCTGGCCAAAGGATATAGCCACCATAGTTCATGACATTAGTTCAATAAAGCAATCCCAATGCAACTTATCAATGACTTTAATTTCAAAATGACACGGTATCATCCTACCGAGCCAATTGCCATGGCCCATGAATTGTCACCGGTCACGCGATGTGAGGGCCATTAATGCACCCACGTGACCAATGTCAGCCGCGGGCGATTGATGGCTCGCTCTCGAGCGCGGTGACCTTGAGCTGATCGCTGGACAAGTCGCAGGATGCCTATAATAGCCAATGTATCATTTACCGGTACTGATCTGGATATGCGTTACGCATTTACATTCATTTAGGAAAATTGTTCTGTGACAATCTATTGAGAGTTTGGATAAGTAAGGTAAATGCATGGCACTTTTAAGCGTATCATGGCATAGTATCAGATGATAAGATGATTTTAAACTTCGCACTTACAGAGTTAGGAGAGCTCATCCTGGTCTTCAGGAATAACTCAGATAAAAAGCGACGGATTGTGACAAACTTTCAGTACCCTCAAGTTTCTCGATTCCACATTTTCAAAAAAAAAAATTGTTATGACCCTAACTTTAACTGCCTTTGCACCCGTGACATTTTTCTCAAAGTCATAGAAGGACAGAATTACGGTTCGACTTATGCTAGCTCGCTCATCATCTGTGCGTTTCCATAGTTTGGGGATTAGAATCGTGCCAACATGTGAAATGATGTGTGTACTGTGTCCCATCGATTATGGTGAGTTTCAAGGTTATGCGAAGGTCAGGTCGAGGTCGACATTGACCCTGGATAATCATTTCCGACATTTTTGTGTTTTACAACTTTATTGCTTGGGGTAGTTTTGAAGCCAATTTCGAATTAGTCTCATTTAACAATCACTTTTATGAATGTTTCGAGAAAACGTTACATTATATATATTATGGAACAAATACAGAAGAATTGTTCTAGAAAGCCTTTGTCTGATATTTAAAAAGAATTCGATATTCATGTTTTACTGCAGTGCCAATTATTTGAAATTACTGCCCATAAAAAACTCCACACTACATCGGCGTCAAATCAGGGAAAAGTTTAACCAACTCTAACCCAGGTCAGTCTATCTCTGTGCAGCAAAATCTATATTTGTCCACTTTGTAAAGTTTACTCGGGGACTTAGGTAGATACCATCATCATCAAATATCGGGCGGACGCAGCTTCCCCAATAAAGATAACAGGGCTATGGTCGCAACTGTTTGACCTAGCCCACATTTACAGTCCTTCTATCATGTTGAGCGCGATGGAGAGGGCATTGATCATATTGGATTGAAAATTGACGAGTTAATGGGCCATTGTTAGGCTAGTTGTGTCTTTTAGTTTCCATGCATGACAAATGACTTCATGGCGTACCATGTATGTACAATTTATTAAGTAAATATTTTGGTAAAAGCCATACCACAAAGCGGCATAACCACACACACGATAATGTAAGAAATGTGAGATCCCCATTCGTTGAACCCTCGACCACTGAAAACAGCAAAGCTTTTGTTCTCGCCTTGTAAGTAAATGTGCGGGTAAGGGTTTGAGTTTCCGTCGCTGATGAAGACTGATAGGGACTGCCCAGTACCCAAGAGAGTCTATAACTGCTTTCCAGAATGCGTGAGAGAAAATAAATTTGTTGGAAACGGAAGTGACATTATCACCGTTCCTTTCTGCTTTTGCGCACCGTGCGCCTGACGCCGCTATTGCTGGTTATTTTTTTTTTTCACAGGAACAGTTTAATGGTGTTTATATAGAGGATATTGGCGGAAAATACGTCTTCTAACTCAATTAGACACATAAACCGAGCAATTTAGTGGTGCTTACCACATCGCAGAGATCCTAAAGTGGGCCATATTGAATCCGAATTGAAGGGCCGCTCAATTACAAGCGAACGTGACCAAGATGGTCTTTGAAAAGCCAATGTAGCTCGTTAGAAGCAGGGAAAGCAAAGGCCCTGTAAAGAGAAGTTTTCTCTATTACGTTGTATTGCAGCAATCGATGTCGTAAGTAATTGCTGGGAGTCGGGCCTCCAGAATTGTGGGCTGAAATGACAGCTGGCAATATTGGTAGTTAGTGCTGCCATGTATCCAATATTTAGTCTTTTTAGTTATTTATCCGGCAAAAAAAACAACGGCAAGTGATGGTGCTTTATAGTAGATTAGTACATAAGTAGGAGCGTTCTGACTACAAGTGACGATCATTACATTGAAATGGGTGCTGGAATTCTTCAGATTCCAAGTGAATGTTGTGGGTTATCAAATTCGATTTTGGATTGGTAAATAAATATATAAATGAGAAAGGGATCTAACAAATAAAGCAGCAATATCCGTACATTGACTTTTAGATAGCTCATGTAGATCAGAGAACGATTTCATGTGCTAGATTTTTATGTAATAATTGAAAAAAGTTTTCTAAGTAAAACTTCACCAAAAGCATAGACCCGGGAACAGGGGGGGGGGGGGGGGGGGCAGCGGGGGCGCTTGCCCCCCCCCCAAACTTGAGAGCCGAGGGGGCGGCGCCCCCTCAACATTGAGGCAGCGTGAAAGGATCTTTCTTCCCTTTTCCGGACTTCTTTCCTTCTTGTTTTCCATCTAAACATCATCACACGGCATTTTCCTAGCCATCTGAATGGTTTCTGCTGATACAGTATCGATTTCACAACATCTGCTATTGTCATCCCGCTTTGGTTTAGGCCTTGCCTTGGCCATGAGTTTGGCAGGCCAGATTTTATACTAGACCATTTTGAGAAAACTTTGAGAAATATATAACGTACAACGGTGGTAAAATCGTTGCTATAATATAGGTATAACACAGTTTACCCGCTCCGGGTGTGAGGGAGGGGTGTGGGGCAATGAGTGCACTGACGTGGCGCCCTCGGAAGGCCGGTATCTATGGGATTAAAGCTCAGCGACACTAAGGGCTTGTCTGATGCATTTGGTTATCGGTAGCACCCTCAGAATCACCGGCGTATAGGGCCCTCAGAGCCGCCGGTAAGGGGCCTTTAGAGGCATTGGTATGGGCCGCGATGCAGGTGCCGGTTCGGGCGCACAGAGGTGCTACACACACAGAAATATTGAGCGATGTCAAGTTCAATATACTCGTAAATAGTTCAAATAGCTTCAAAGTTCTGCTTCACGTAGTAAAATATCTTTAGTTTGGCCGTTTTCACGACGGAACTTTCGCAGAGGAACTTATTTGATACCTAAAAAGTACCTACCCTTAGAGGCCTTAACATCCCTCAAACTGAAATATTTTATGTTCAAAATAATTTTAGAAGTCTAAATCCGGGCATTTTTTGCCCTCAAATCACTTATTTATTTACAAACACAGCAATTTTTGGTTCTAGTAGCCCACCTTTCGACTATGAGGTATTAAATCAGCGTGGCAACTTGCTTCCTCTTTGCTCCCTCGGGTATCTAATTCCGGAATTCTTAAAAACAAGGAAAGTATATATCGAGTTCTCTTTTATACCTATTCAGTTATTTTTTAATGGTGATTAAAATATGACAAATTTTTTAATTACATTTCATATAAGAAAACACGCAAAACAATGAAACAAAAATAGCTACGGCAGATAATTACCTTCAGGTATCTAATTCCGACCAATCAGCACCTCAGTAGGATATGACGTCATACAAGAATGGTGGTGAGGGCCGTTTGCAGTCCCGGCCGGTAGGTCACGTGACCGCCGGGCGCCTCGGGTCACGCGGCGGTCGGGAGTCGGACGCGGGGCGTGGTCGCGGGCGGACGCGCGGGGCATCATGCTTTGCTTTGCTTGCTTTGTCAACTTCATATAACTTACTATCGCATTCGTGTGAAAGCCAAACACTGCTCAGTGCCCTTAGAAATTGAGTTTTGGAAAGCTCAAGTTCCTATAGCTCCTCAGGTCGGCAACAGTTGAAGCCTTATCTGAACCCATGTGAAAAAAACGAGGGTAAGGAACCTTGTGTTGCTTTTTCTTTTACCGTCATAATTATCTCAAACCATCACAATTTTGAGTTGCCACATTGTCTGCTTCACTACATTCGTGTAAAACTTGGGTGAAGGCTGGTGGCTCAAAGAAAGGTGAAGATCTTTCGGTAAATATTTACATAAGTTCCGATTGACTGTTCAAGAATAAATTTTGCATATTCTTTCATTATTTGACATTCTGAATCCAGATACCATACTTACGTGCGGCGGAAAAATCAAAAAACACAAACAACCTGTTACACCCCTTCATAACACGATACATACCCATGTGCACGCACCGACGACGCGAATGAATGCGACGAGGGAAAAAAGCCGCCGTTTGAGCGCTGCCATATGAAGTTTTTTTTGCTGCCATTTTCGGGGAAATGTTGGGAACGGGTTTATGGGTGGGGAGGGAATCAAATACGATAATCAATGAAAGTGACGTCAAAATAACAAAACACGAAAAAATGGTATAAATCATAAACTAACCTAACCTAACCTAACCTAACCTGACCTAACCTAACCTACTGACTTTTGCCTACCGGGGATAAGGAAAAAGTTACTTGCAGGAATAGATTGCAGGCAAGAGTAAATCAAATATTTTTAGGTTAAGTGGTCATGCATCAGGCTTCAGGCCTTCGGCCTGAAGCCAGATACACCAGTAAAACGCCTTTTGGGCGAAGGACGAGCGAGCGAGATAGTGAGCCCTGCACGTGCGGAAGGGCGAGAGGGTGCTTCCAACGGGCTTGCGCAAAGCACCCTTCTAACTGATCGCTAGCGGTGTGCCAAATTTGAACGCAATCGGCCCAGCCGTTCCTGAGATCTGGAAGCGGCATTCTGCACGTGCGCACGTGCAAACGGGGTCCAAAATGACTTTTGCACGGCACCCTACTAACTGGTCCCCAACCGTGTACCAAATTTGAGCGCAATCGGCCCAGCCGTTCTCGAGATCTGGAAACGCCCCCTGCACGTGCGCACGTGCAGTAGCACCCTAACCGCAACACATGGGAATGCATTGCCTGGTGGGTGCCTACCTGTATGCCAAGTTTCAGCGAAATCGCCCCAGTAATTACCGAGTTATTGAAATGGGAACAAATTTGACACCTCTTATTGTTGTATTTTGCACGTGCACTGGGGGTCACTCACATAGATCAAGAGTATCCGACCTTTGGTAGAAGGGATGCAGCTACCCTATAAAAATTACCGCAAGACAATCGCTCAAGCCGCTGCTGAGATATGAGCCTCTCAAAATCACTACTTTTGGAAAACTGCTTGAACACCCTTGACTTTTCACGTGGCACGTGCCACGACGGTCACTGAGATGTATCAAAAGTAGTCAATTACGGGGTAGAAGGGATGGGGCTACCCAACAAAAAAGACCGCAGGCCAATCGGTCCAGCGGTTGCTGAGATATAAGCCTCTCAAAAGCGTTACAGGCCGGGCCGGGCCGGGCCGGGCCGGGCCGGGCCGCTCATACTGAGATTTTTCCGTTATATTGAAAAGACTCACTTCGCTCGCTGCGCTCGCTCGCTCGTAATAACCACTTAACCTAAAAATATTTGATTTACCCTTGCCTGTAATCTCTCCTAAGGCATCGCCTTCGGCACTGCACTGCTCCGCCACGAGTATTATTATGACGCATAACAAAATCGAATAGCGTAATGTTTTCACTCAACCTTGGAGTTTATTCATTCGGTCCTTTCCACGTGGCGCAAACGGCTGGTGGAGCGCGGTAGTGTCCGGTGGTAACGGTAAATATTTTACAGGTGCTTTAAAACTTGGTTGCGCCATGAGTAACTATCAGATATGAAATCAGGAGGCCAAAATACATCGTGTGGTATGTTTGTTATAATCACTTTGGCGATCGGACCTTATGTATATAAATACCGATCTTTCTTTAAGTGCCTAATCCGTGAAATTGAAATATCTCGGCTTTACAAATCTACACTTTTCATTTTCTCCACGATACATTTTTTAAAATTGTTTAAATTTTATCTACATTTGTTAAAATCGGGGCTTTGGTTTTGTGTAAACTAGATCAAAAAGTTTACTATAGTTTTATGTAACCTGATGGCTGAAGAAAATAGTAATTTTGCTAAAATGATGTGCGGAAATTTGTTGCTTTCCAAATCAAATTACTCATACCTATATGTCATTCAAAATTAGGAGGCATTATTACTGTTTTTTCTTGTAACATGAACTGAGTTTGGGTACGGTGCTCCGGAAACGTTGTGGAACTTTAAGCTAGCTAGAGCAGTTTCCATAAAAATTGTTAAGATAGTTGACATGGCTTGTTGACAACTCTTTTGCTGTTTCTAAAAAAGTGAAAAAAATATTTTCCTGCATTAACCCGCGACCGCCTGGGGGGGGGGGGTCGGATCCGACCCCCCCTCCGTTTTTCTTGAATAACTCAAGAACCGCGTGCGCTATCAACTTGAAACTTCGCATACCTTCTCCCCCATCAATTTGACGTCTCCTGTGCAATTTTTAAGAAAAAATTTTCAAAAATTTCTGAGATATATCGATTTTAGTGATGCAACTACATGGCGTTTTCAGTCAAAAAATGGTAAATGTTTAAAAAATCGCCAAAAATCGAGGTTTTAAGCAAATTGCAAATTAAGTACATGAAAAGACGCAGCTCAACGAGTTCTTTAAAATGGCTATCTCGGATTTTCCATAAAATGCGTTTTTCACCCCTAAACATTCAAAAAACTATATTTTTTGGAAAACAGCTAATAAAATCCAAAATTTTGAGAATTTCCAAAAAACCGGAATATATGTTATAGAGCTCTATTAGAACATTAGATGTCCCAAATTTCAACTTTCTATCTTGATTTTTGACCCCCAAATTGTAAAAAATAGCTCCAACATGCATAGGGCATGGTGACGTCATAAGCATTTTCGCGAATTAGAGGCACTTCTGAACATCGCATGTGAAAACAAATGGCACCACTAGATTCCTGGGACAAAGCTCGTCTAGAAAAATGCATTTTTATGTCAAAAATAAAAAGTTGAAAAATTGACTTTTTTCTTAGCCCTCGTTTAGTTATGTATGGTATAAACGATTTTTTATGCTTTCAATGCACACTTATCACCAGCACAGTGACTTGGGGTCACATATAACCATTACCATCGGATTTGGCGTGAAAAATAAACCATAAAACATGTGTCGCACGCCCATGTAGCAGAAAGTGAAAACCGTGACCTTTCGTGACCTGACCTGACCTTGACCCGTACTTAGTATGACCCCTATACGCACATGGTACCTTCACTAGGTCTTCGAGGTCATTTGTGGTGAGTTTCGAGCAGCAGCTATCGATTACGCTGTCCGTAAGCCTAATCATGCAAAACCCCTGAATTTGACCTTTGACCTGACCTTGACCCGAAAGTTGACCTCAATCTTAAAATCTTAAGAGTGCTTTGGGAAGGTCTCGTAGAGACCTTTCGAACGCCGCCTCGCGGGGCTCGATACGACCATTGGTTCTCGAGATAACAGGGGGGGGGGTCGGATCCGACCCCCCCCCCCCCCAGGCTGATGTGGGTACGGAAATAGCCCAGGCGGTGCCGGGTTAAGCACACAAGGCATGTTATTCTCATAAGCTATCGAATGTGTGTGTGCGTTTTTTTAAGCTGTTTTTTTAAGCTTTTAAGCTGTAACTTCAGTTACTTCACTTTAGAACATATTGCCCAGAATGCGTCACTGATCATGAGCTGGTATATCATATCATATGTAGCAAATACATAAATGAGAAAAGTGTGTCATGAATTTTTGTGCATGCTTCTGGATCATCTGTAATTACATCAAAGGCTCGGCTCAAGAGTGTCCTGCCGACCAGCTTATGCCCAACCCTTTCTGTCCGCAGAACGTCGCCTGCGACTCCCGCACGCCGTTTGCCCCGGCCGTCCGTACTGGTCTTCGCGCTGCGAGCCGCGCTGGAGTTCGCGGTGGCGTCGTGGAGCTCCCATCGGGACGGCGTGTGATGCCCGCGTCGAGCTTATAAGCCGTGAGCTTCGATTGGCGGCTCACGCGGTCACCAGCTGTATGTACAGCCTCGGCCCCGACGACCCCGCTAATGGCCGAGACCGGCATACCCCCGGCATGGGTCCGCTGTCCGGCGCAGCGCTGGCCGCCCGCATGCTATGCTACTTTTGGCTGTATCGCTGCCCAGCGGGAGCGCGCTCCACGCTGCGGAAGAGGTACACGTTGCGACCCGACTGAGGACTGCAACCGGATGGTGACACGTCGGCCTCTGCGCCCTGGCCGGGGCAGGCGTGACCGACGTCACAGTGGAGGAACGCCCAAACAAGACCAGCCCACCGTCGGAGCAGCATGGAAATATCATGTTCTGCCTGGACGTCGGACCCGGCGGCCGCAGTGCACCTGCACACGTGCGGAGAGGGGCGCTGGAGGCTACTCTGGAGCTTCTGCCATTCCGCGGCGCGACTGCTGGCAAAACGGCGGCGATTGAGGCGGTTGGGAACAGCTGCAGCAATGGTGATGGCGGTGATGGCGACATGGCGGTTTGGGACTTCATCTCAGCGCGGCCGCCGGCCAGGCGCCGCTGCGCCCGGCTGCTCAGCCACCTACCGGATGGCGGGGTGGCCCTTACGGCTCTCACGCCCGTTCGGTCTGCGGCCACGTTGTGGGGTGGCGGTCGCGGGGTTAGCGGCGTTGGACTTCGTCCTTTATCCAGACTGCACCGTACCATCTGAACGGATGGATCTGCCAAGAAAGATGACATCCAAGGCGGCTATGAGGCGATCACAAAGCTTCACCAAGAGCTTCTCCTTCATGGGGCCGGCCGGCCGTTAAGTCGCAACACCGGCTGCCGAGTGCCAACAGCTGCGTGCGCTGGCGCCGACGCGTTGTGGGCCGCGCTGCTGACGCCCAAGCTGCGATATCAACCATCTATGAATAAGTGGCAGCGGTGGCGGCTTGTCAGTTGTTAACGTGCCTTAACAGACGTTGCGAATAGCCCGCGTTGGAATCGCATGGTTGGGAACACAACGCAAGTAAAAATGGGCTTCCTTGATGAACCTACTTTTTAAGCATTGTAGCCTTTGTAATTTTGGATGTTTTGCTGTAGATATTATTTTCTACATATATACTATATAGGCACTCACGTGCTTTAAATCGCGTAATGCAATTGAACCATGGTAAAGACAATAATAAATGAACTGAGAGCTGACATGCGCGATGCTTTGTGTGTGTATGTGTGTGTGTGTGTTTTTTTTTGGCGAGTCGATAAAAGTGGTTTTGGACACTGGATGAGTTTTTAGGGGTGTGGTGAGGGGGGATGTAATTCCACAGACCTTCTGTCAGATTCACTAATGCAGTAGGTCTGTGCGGTGTTTAGTTATCGGAGCATTCTTTGAAAGTCGTGAATAGGGCCACCGAGTACCTAAAGCCGTGATATTCCCCCACAAAAACTTATTTTAAATAACCGGGGATAGGTACATGAGCAGAGTAAATGCTATTACGAACGCCTATCACAATGCTGAGCGAATAGGAAAATCCATAGATGGAGAATTGTGCCGCGTTACGGGTGCTCGGGCGCAGCCAATCCACCGTTACCCCAGCGGTGACCTTGACCCGCATCGTCTGTCTCGGCTCAAAAGCCAAACCGGCGTGGAATTGGGAGCGTTCGAGCACTCATGGTCCAGCGCAATTCTCCACCTAAATCCATTCCTGATACACATTTGCTTGCTCATAGTCATGTAACCCCGGTAAATTCACCCAACTTTCATATTGGTCGCTCCATAGACAGATGGCCACAGAGATCAACTTAAAAGGCCATTGTTGCATTCATTTAGTGGAGATCATTAAAGAGCCGTGACAGGCCACAAGTCGCGTGACATCATACGTGTAACGACCAATGACGTCGGCCTGCAAAACCCAATGGAAGCGGCTAGCAGCGTGCAATAAAACAGGGCGCTGCTTTCTAAATGTCTGTCGTGCGCCATAAATGAATATATTCTTTGTAGCCTGGCAACTCAGTATCTTTTTTTAACTATTGTACTAGTATTTAATAATTTCATAATTTTATAATTGTGCTTACGCTTTATGTTGATATTAGTGATAAATCCTTAGATAAAGTAAATCGATGTGATATTTAATAGAAAAATAGCAAACTAACGCACCATTCATTCGAAAGCTGGGGAACCTACTAAAAAGAACTACTAAAATTCCTGAGGAACCAAAGGATCAAATGGGGATTAAATAGATGCCTGCTATTCCGTCGTGAAAACGGCCTTTAAGTATTTACGTGATAAACAAGCAAGGTATCCGTCGCACAACGCCATAATAAGTAAAGGCATCAAGAATAAGTTTGTTTTTGTACGACGTTTATTGGTTAACTAACAAACATCGGCAGTTTTATTACACCACACAAGCATCTTTACGCAAAACAGGATAATGTAACAGCATAACAGATGTTCAAATACCTAACTGATATGTTTTCATGCAAAGCAAGTGTATCCATAAGCGAATGAGTGTTGTGTCACACTGGTAATTGCGGTACACATCTAGAGCACCGTTCGGTTACGTCAACCCGTGTAAATTTAGCGAAATTTTGAGCTAAATGCTGACGGCGGCGGCGCCATTTTCGCAATCTGTCAGTTGTGCGCCGGGGACCGCGGGGGCCGTCGGGGGAGTGTTGTGGCTGCAGTGCGCAGAGTGAGTTTGCCCATTCTTGTGACATCAGTGAGATAAAACAGTGCTGTGGTGTATATCTAGTTGGATAATAAGCTGAGTAATGAGTGAATAAGTGATTAATAAGTGAAATACTGCATTGTGGTCATCGTCTGATATCTGCAATCAAGACCGAGTCGGAAATCTGAAGCGGAGCGACATTGGAGGAGCTGCTGGAAATTATCCAGCTTTGTCGGAGTGCTGAGGTGGGCTTGTAATTTTTCAACTGAACTGCTGTCGTGTTATGAAAATAATGGATGCACTTTCATGCTTTTCTAGGGTTAATTAGGTATAGGTATGCTAATATTTTGCCAGATAGGCAACAGAGAGCCGATGGCTAATTAAATGAACGAGAATTTTGGCACAGTGAAGTAGTGCATACAGATGACACATTTTTTATTTATCAATTACGGGCAGTTGACGGGAGACGGGCGGTGGCTGCGGCCTGTAGCGGCGCCCATATGCGTTGTGAAATATCAGCTTATATATGTCGTAGGCATCGGGTGAAATCCGGCATTTCATGAAATGCCTAGGCATTCCATGGAATGCCGGCAAAAACTGAAATCTTCGTAGAAATAGGCGCGTTACAGCGAATGCCTGAAAGTTTTAGGCATTTCATGAAATGCCAGGCGGAGGCCAGGCACTCCCTGAAATATGGTCAAAATTAACTGAGTACACTCGTTGCCTAGGCTTTACATGGATTGCCCAAAAGACGACCGGCACTCTCTGTAACAAAACTTTTCGTACGCGGACGGTTGTGTGCATATACACGCCGGCGGGCGGGAGGGGGAGGGACGTTATCGTATTGGTGTAAAATGGGCTAATACTACGAGATATTTCACGGATCGTCTCGTCTGCAGCGCAGCGTACCTACTTTATTGTTAGCTAGTACACAAATATTACACTGTGCAGTTATCGGCTTTCTCTGAAGTGTGGGGTCTACTGTGTTGGTCCATAGGCAGTAAAAAATATCGTCTGGAAACTCTCCTATAGAGACCGCATTTTCAAACAAAAGGTTCCAGAACCAGTGGCGGATCCAGGGGGGGGGGGCTGCGGGGGCTGGCAGCCCCCACCCAAGGAAAATTGGCGCCACTGCGCCGAAGGCGCAGTGGCGCAGTGGCGCCAATTTTCAATCGTCATCGACGTCTAAATCGTCATTCAATCGTCATCGACGTCTAAAATCGTCATCGACGAGAGTCGAGAGATAGGCCTGGAAACTTCGGTGAAACTTGTTTTGTATCCAAACGTTGGTTGTTTACCTTTAAATAAAAAGGGAGGTAGGTAGAGATAATTTTAACAGACTCTGACTCCGAGCCGGTATCGGAGTCGAGGGATGCCAATGAACCGACTCCAACTCAGACTCCGATCAAAACTGCCGACTCCAACTGACGCAACCCTACGCAACTAACAAAAAAGATCCACGATGCGACTATGGCGCCCATCCGGGGCGTGGCGCCCAATTATGACCTGCAGCCCCTCCCCAGTGAAAATCCTGGATCCGCCACTGTCCAGAACTGTTTTATTATTTGTTGACACATGGGAGCGCTGCGTGGAACCGATTCGTACACATCATTCCAGCCTTACGGTACTAACACCTTTTGGTGTTGCACTGTTTGGCGCTGGCCCGGCATGCACACTGCTTCATCCCTTGCCCTCCAAAAAGTGACTGCTCTCGGAACGCCTCTCTCAGGCCAAGAGTGCGATCTGTTCCGACCACCCCAACCTCGTTTGCATCGGTTTCCCGCAAAGCTGAGCGCGGAAACCAGCCCTTTATGACCCCGGCGCGCGTACTCAGCTGATACACATCATTCCTTGCATCAGTGATCACTGCGTGGATGTTAGCAGGATCGAGCGCCCCACGGTCCACTTTGGGCGGGAAGCGCGGGAAACCACATAGCTGCGGTAATCGTTTCAGAAAGTACCGGCCGTCAGTCGGGCATTTCATGTAATGCCTAGGCAACAAATGTACTCAATTGGTTTTGACCACATTTCAGGGAGTGCCTGGCCTCCGCCTGGCACTTCATGAAAAGCCTAAAATTTTCAGGCATTCGCTGTAACGCCCGTATTTCTACGAAGATTTCAGTTTTTGCCGGCATTCCATGTAATGCCTAGACATTTCATGAAATGCCGGATTTCACCCGATGCCTACGACATATACATCATAAGGTATATACGCTAATCTGACTTTTATTTCCGTCAGATGTCATGTCGATTCTTAATAATAAACGACAAACAAACAAACGTGTTTGCAGCATGGGGTAGGCATTGAGCATCACAATGTTTCGTTGCATTTAGCTAAGGCTCGCGGCTGGCGACAACGTCCCGCCGTGTGTCGCTTGCGTTACAAATTTTGCGGGCCCAACATTAGCTTTACCAGAAAAAATCGTTATAATAACCGTCATATTTGTGTAAATTTACCGCCATGAATTTGTGTACGATTACCACGCGAGTGTTCCTTTTGGTACTTTTTACCAAAAACACATATTTGTGCGTAAATGTAACGCGAGATCCGCGGTAAAGGTACACTGAAAGCGGTTCTCCTACACAATAGTGAAGCACTCCGAAGCTAGCAAAACACACATATAAGTGTTCTTTTACGCAGAAAACAGAGTAATTTTACACAAAAAAATGTTCCTTTTGGTACTTTCAATTACACCGTTTTTCCGCTCAATATTTCTGTGTGTGTAGTGTGATTCTCTCAGAGGCGCCGGTGAGGGTCCTTACAGGCGTTGCTCTGGGATCTCATAGACGCTGGTGTGGAGCCGTTACAGACGGGTGTGGGGTCTTTAGAGCTGCTGACGCGAACCCTCTACAAACCAACAGGGGGAAACCCAACAGGAACTACAAACCAACCAGTGACCGGCACGGGGCCCTTAGGCCGGCAGAAGAAGTCTTTTGGGGTCCTTAGAGACCGGCATGGTACTGTCAGACGCCGGTGGGGCCCTCAGGGCTCAGAGTCACCGGTGTGGGGCCCTCCAAAGTTTCCAGTGGGTGGCCTTTAGATGCGCAGGTGTTGACTGTTGCACTGAAAACAATTCAACCCGCGGATTGCGAGTTGGCCCGGGTATCGCGGGTATTTTGAAGAAATTACCCGCTCTGCGCGAGTTTTTGCTGCCGGGTAGGCTGACTACCCGTTTAGCTTCCCGCGTTTCGCAGAGCATCCCGTTATCATCGTAGCTTTCACCCGCTTCACGGGTGTCAACGCCCGCTATACTCGGGTAAAACAGCAACCCGTCATGCGCGGATACATGAAACCTCCTCTGGCGGGGTCAATCACTCGTCCGCAGCGGGTTGTGGCCGCAGGCGTTACTCGCGCCCACGGAGTAAGCGCATCACGCAGGTTTTGCATCGTGTAACTCGCTGCGCCAAGGTAGGTGACATGCTATACGCAGGTTGCCTTGATCACGCATGTGTCATGGCAGATATCCCACTGATGCACGGCATTGGTTTTGAAATTAATACTTTTGACTTCGACGCTCAAACGAGTGTTGAAATGTGACGCGCCACAATAGTCGCTTTTCGGCTCGGCTGCGTGCTTGTGCAGGCCTTGTGCAGGGGTAGAGATGTGCAAGGCAATTGTAATCGTAACTGTAACAGCTGTGGGGCTGCGTTCTGTGAGTTAGGAGGGTACTTAACGGGCTTGGGACATTTGAATCATTGTTTGGATGACGTCACGTCTTGGCCGGCAGATATAGGTATCTTGGGCAGAATATTTCGCTGGAACGCTCAGCAGAATATTCTGCAGTCCGCGAATCTGGCGCATTGTGGTGAAGTTTGCAGACCGTTCTTAGCACATTTTATTGGTAAAAATAAGCCTGGAAAAATAAATCTTTCCCGATGCAAATGAAATATTTGTCCAAACTATTCCTTAATATTTAAAACACTATAGGCGGATTCATGTCAATTGTCTAAGATAAGCCTTTTTACTTTCTGTATTGAGTCCGCCGTCAATTCTTCATTTTAATCTGATATACACCGACATTTCAGTCGCTTTGCGTCAGGTCGCCTGTGGCGCAGTTGGTAGCGCATCGGTTTGTAATTTCAAAGATATCGGGTTCGAATCCCGGCGATGGCGGCGTTTTCCTCCTTGAACGCCGCCACTGGAGGGTACTTTACCCTCCAGCTGATTTGGACACCCTACCAGCGGATATTTTTACTCGCAGAAAGCGAGTTCCCAACCCACGCAGCGCAGGTAATACGCCATGTGCGGATTGTGTACCCGCTGCGAACGGGTAGGTTGCCTTCTGTGTGTGGGTTGAGTCCCCATCCTATGCGGGTTAGGTACACAATATACTCGGGTTGACAGCCTGCGATATGCGGGTAAACGCACCCGCTGGTAGAGTGTCAAATTAGGTGGTGGGTAGGTGTACCCGCCAGCAGCGGGTTTTACTCGCTGTACGCGGGTTGAATTGTTTTCAGTGTGGGTCCTCAGAGCCGCCGATATAGGGCTTTAGAAGGCACTGGTATAGGCACTCAGAGTTGGGGGTGTGAAATGCTCAGAGACACCGGTGTGGGCCCTCATAGGCGCCGATGAGGGCCCCCTCAGTTGCCGTTATGGGACCCTCGGAAAAATAAGTGTGTGACCATCACAGGCGGGAAATGCCCCTAGAACTGGCCCCTCATAGGCCGGTAAGAACTCTCAGAGGCCAGTAACGGGCCTTTGGAGACCACCGAGGGGCCCTTAAAATCTGCAAGATTCCCTCAGAAGCCGGCGTTGGGCCCTTGTTGGGATTTTAGTGTGGTTATTTAGGGCCCATAAGGTGCACTAACGAGACCTATGAGGCCATTCTGAGTCGAAATATGGTCATCGTTAATCCTCAGCGGTCAAATGGCACCGCAGGTCCTCTCGGACCCGAGGGTCCCTTTCAACCCGATGGGTGGGGGGGGGGGTACGTGTCCCCTTATACCCCTAACTACGCCACTGCTTCATATGCATCATGTCAGGCATTTTAGGCTCGCCCCCCCCCCCCCAACTTGAAAATCGTTCCCGGGCCCCTGACCAAAAGTGCCTACGTATGCTATAAACTGCTTAAATACCTACTAAATAAGCAAAAGCCCTATATCATGAATTATTAGTGTTAAACTGATGCCATTATCTATGTTGTCTTCGGGCCTTTAGCTATTGATCCACATGATAATATGCTTCGAAATAAAAGCGTGTTCTGAATAATTCAGATATCGCTTGGAGTTGTGACTGTGTCTGTCATCTCACAACACCAGTTCCGCACTCCCATACGGAAGAGGCTAACGAGATTTTTGCGTAAATTGAATATCCGACATCGTATTTCAGACCATAAAAAGCAATTTCAGAGTCACATTAAAAATCGATGATCCCTTTGATGCTGAGATGATCCGATTACCAGAATAACGCAGTTTTGAGAGAGAGAGAGAGAGAGAGAGAGAGAGAGAGAGAGAGAGAGAGAGAGAGAGAGAGAGAGAGAGAGAGAGAGAGAGAGAGAGAGAGAGAGAGAGAAAGAGAGAGAGAGAAAGGGAGAGAGAGGGGGGAGAGAGATAAAGAAAGTAAGATATAGGCGATAGAAAAGGCAAGAGAGAAAGAGAAGGAAGAGAGACAGAGAAAACTGAAAAGGAAAGGGAAAAGAGAGAGGAAAGAGGGGGTAGGTAAGAGGGTGGAGGAGAAAGGAGGAATAACGTTTCTCTTATGGAGTTATTGTTTTGTGTGCATTTCAAGTTTTCGAGATATCATATTTTTAGCAACTTGCAAAATTGTCGTAATTTGAACCACACCATTTCAATAGTTTTTTTTTTCTAATGATGCCAAATATTGTTTAGGCTTAGATAAGGTGAGATATGTAATTTTGATTTGGTATTTTACTCATCGTCACGTGAGGAACACTCTAAGAAAAAGAAAATAGTAATAGGTACATCAGTTTGGAAGTCCGCGTCGTCAGTTCTGATTCTGCCAGATATTCAGGGTTACCATCCCAATCCCAGGTCGCACTGTATTTACATTGGGTATCTTCCCGACTCTTAGCACTGGCGTCCTTCTTCAAATGTGTATGTATGTATGTATCTATTACAATTGCAGGGCAATCCACAATGCATCGTGGCTATTACAGCCCCAAGTCATAAGCTCATGGATAAAAGCATGCAGGTCAGAATGGATAAAATGTACTTGCATCGAATGTAATTATGTTTGCATACCAATGCCAGTTCTGAATGGAACTGACCCTAACCACCGTCCGCCCGAGTGGATCACGTGACCGGAAGTAGCTAGCCTGTGTCGTCCCGATCAGGCGGACTGTGGATCACTCCTAGCGCAAATCGGTCAACAGAAGGGCAGGAAGGAAAGGGTTGTGGGTGGGCCATCAAAATATGTTTCTATATACTCCGATATGTTCCGGATGCTCCGTAATGCCACTACGTCATTCCGACAATTCCCTTGAGTTAGTTTCACTTCACATGTCATTAACCCGGCCGGGCCCGGGGGGTAATCCCAACCACCGCAGCCCGGGGGGGGGGGGGCGTTTTTCGCCCCCCCCCCTGTCTAACTCCGTAAATAAGTTAGCTACGGAAACAAAAGCGATACCAAACGAAAGGTCCTTACGAGACGATTCTAAAGCACCTAAAATTTTTGACCTCAGGTCAATTTTCAAGGTCAGAGGTTAAGGTCAAAGGCAAAAACCGGCACATGTGTAGTGATCTCAAAGTAAGCCTTCTAGAGGACGGCAGGCGGCATCAAACCGGCAAAATTGGGTGTCAAACGAAAGAAGAGAATCTGAGGATTCCGAACATGTGCTCAAAATCAAAGGTCAAGGTCAAGGTCACGCTCAAAATTGACCTCAAACTTGGCACTTTTTCGCACATCTTGCGTGCTAACTTTCAAGAAGTTTTAAAATGTTTTGAGGCTTATCAGTTCCCTATTTGTGGTTCCTCTTATGATACAAGGCTGATCAAAGGTCAAGGTCACTGAAGAGTATCCCTGCTAGAGGCTATTTCACTAATTCAAGTTAGTAATAATAAATAAGACAATTTTGCCATCCGGAAGCTCTAAATGAAGGCTTAGAGGAAAATAGATGCCAGATTCGTGATCAGCGGGTACAAATCCATCATAAACGACCTTTCATGTGTCAAGGTCAACCAGAGGTCATTCGAGGTCACATGAGGTCAACATAAAACTTGACCTTTTCCGAACAAAATATATATCATTCGACGCGGCTTGACAAAGCGAATGCGATGGTACCACTGCCGTAGCTCTAGGACCATTTTTGTCGAAGTTATTTGCGAAAAACTAAAACCACATTTCGGGGTCGTTGACCTGACCTCTGACCTCAGGTCACCAAAACTATTTTTCTATCTTTTTCTAGGTCAAACGCTACACAACCGTGCTCGTAATTTGTCTTTATCTCTAAAACTCTATTTTTAGCAGCTATTTGAAATTTGCGTCTGTGACGCCGAAGTTTGCCGTGCAGGGGTCTAGAAAAATGGACCTTGTGACGTCATCAAGGGGGCTAGGTCCAAATTTTTTACTTCAGAAGATGTCAAATTGATGGGAGAAAAGGTACTGAAAGTTTCGCTTTCCTATCCCTAAGCGTTCGGGAGCTATCGCAAATATTCGCCAGGGGGGGGGCGAAACCCCCCCCCCGGGCCCGCGAGGGTTAAGCGTCTATCCCGTTGGTGATTATGCAAAAAAATGTTGCAGTGCTGCACAACTATGCACGCACAGGCAGTAACTACAAATTCTCAGACTTTATCACAAACAGCAAATGTCAACCACGGCAAACTTTCTTCTAAATGAACAATTCAATTGTACAAAATCTAGTGAAGTGCGTTTGACTTGGTACAAAGTTAGTAAATTCACAAAAGTTTTCGAATACAAAAGACTAGTGTGGCGAACAAGAAAACTTGTTTACAGCAAAGCAGCGTTTTTCTCAAGAGAGAGAGAGAGGGAGAGAGAGAGAGAGAGAGAGAGAGAGAGAGAGAGAGAGAGAGAGAGAGAGAGAGAGAGAGAGAGAGAGAGAGAGAGAGAGAGAGAGAGAGAGAGAGAGAGAGAGAGAGAGAGAGAGAGAGATACAGGCAAATGGCAGCTTACTTACCTGGAAGCCACAAAAAGTCCGGGCTTCCCAAATTCTGAACTTTGACTTGCTCTTTTTGACGGGGTACCAAGTTGACGAAACTCTATCAAACTCAGCAGCTGCTTCGTCCAGAAGCACACCACAAGTGGCGAAGTTGAAGGCCCAGTCGGTCTTTTGTGTCGCTGCTGGAATTTTGAGTTAAGAAAGGTGCAGGCCATTTGTGCACGATAATATATGCAATTTTCTGTCGATTTCAGGGGCACATGCCTGTTTACGAGCGGAGCTGAAACAGTGACCAACCTTCAACGCCTGGTCAATTGCTGGTCATTCAGGCTACCAAAGAGTCTTACGCTGTAAGGGCTAGGGGCGCAGTGACGTGAACAACTTGACAGTTGATAAAAAAAGACGTTTCAAACATAAGCTCGCGTGAATTAGAGCGGCAGCGCTAAGCGTGAACTATATTGACAGAGCATCATGCAATGTAATATATTTCGAACATCTTCCTTCTTTTTAATCGTCGTTCTTAACCCATTTATGCCCAGGAATATTGACCATCATGAAAATCGACGAAATCAAAATATGTTATGCTCCTACCAGGGCTTTGTATGGAATCGAAAATAATTTTTGCCTGCAGCAAAAGTTTCTCGAGAAAAACGTAAAAAACATGCGTTGCGAAATCGCAACGAAGGGCACACCGGGCGCCATCAGCGTTGCGAAAACGCAACGACGGGCACATCAGACGGACATAAAGTACACTGAACTGCCGTATATGCTAATATGTTTTGACAACATCAATCAACTGTTGACAACAATTGCTTGAAAATGCGGAACCCACATCCGTCATGCTCTATAACCCGCCTAAGAGCCTCAGTGAGGAAGCATAACTTCATGATTCGCGAACGAGGAGATGGCAACACGGTCATTATCAACCATTTACGTTGTCCATTGCTGTTCATTTAAAGTTGTGGTCGACACGTATCCAGGGTGATGCTTTCTTTTTGGAAGCTAGACAGATCCATTACCTCCACCTATCAGACCCTGCACAGTGCACACTGAATACAATTAAACGGAGGATTGGGAGTAAACCAGTGCCTCTCGTATGCGCGTATATCCGCAATCATTTTTAACCACCCTCCTAGGAGTAAAGTTAAATTCCATTGCAGGTTAGTCGTACCCACTCTCAGCAAAAAGAAAAAAGGACCGATCCGGCTCTAACAAATTACCCGCGTAAGGCGTAGCGCATCACAACAAATCGACTCCCAGTTTATCATGTTTACACCTAATCCAAAATTTTCATGGCCCCACTCTCAGCGACCTTCACGTGTAACCTCTTTCTCGAGACAATGCCAGGACAGAATGGTGATTCGACGTCAATCCGTCCTTTCCATCTTCAGGATAGTTGAATCCTCCTCCACGCCTCATCCCCCTGTTCCGGGCTGGACCGGCAACGTATATCGCAATCGGGCAGCTCACATAGGGGCGCGCCTGTAGCCGGGTGCAGTGAGTGCTTGGGAGGGTCATGGGGGTGGGTCATGGGTGGCGGCTGCCCACTGGCTGGGCTCAGTCTCCAGTCTACGATTGACCGTGTCCGGTCAGACAAATGTCTCCCCTAATTCCAATAATCCTGCTAGCTCTAAAAATGGTCTGATTAGATAAAAGGCCTATCAAAGTAAGAAAACAGGCGTATACTCCACATCAAGCAGCTTATGAATCTATGCGAGTTATGAATCCTAAAAATTATTATTTTCCCATGGGTCCGCCCTCATTACCCCTGCCGAAGGGCTCAGCTACCCTCAGAGGGGGCCTATCCCACTATTTGCCGACCCTCAGTTATCTTTTCTAACGTAAATGCTGGTAGTCAGCAGATTCTATCCAGAGAATGGCGATGCCTATCTGTCGCCTGATACCAGAATACATCCCCGTTATTCATTATTTATGCACAATGTACATAGTAGATCCAATTTCCAAAGGACCTAATTATCTCTCAGCTCCGTTAGCATCGCCGACCGTTTGATGCATGGGTCCTTTTCCTACCATGCGATTTTCAGATGCATGGGAACACATTGCTTAGTGAACGAACAGCCCGAGGCCGAAAATCTGCGAGAGAAAAAGAAAGGAGTGTTTGTGGCTGTTTGAGCCAGCAAATATGAAATGTGTCGCAACATTTTACGTGCGAACGCACCTTGCACTAAACATACCCATATACGTCCCTCATGGCATAGGCGGCGGAGCGGGGGAGGGGGCACCGGGGCAAAAAGTCAGCAGTGCTCCCCCCCCCCTTAATTGAAGATGTTCCGCCGCTACAGCCTCATGGCTACAAAATGAGAGAGAGAGAAAGAAAGAGAGAGAAAGAGAGAGAGAGAGGGGGGAGAGAGTTGGGGAACGAGGAGGAGAGGGAGGAAGATGGGGGAGAGAAAGAGAGAACCCACAGCGTATCACGAGTGAAGTCTACTGTTGATATTCATACTTCCGCTACCCTGCCAATGTGCCCATCGTTGCGTTTTCGCAACACCGCTGTCTTTCCGATGTGCCCTTCGTTGCGTTCCCGCAACGCGACCGTAGTCATATTTGAAAATAGTCACAAACCCTTTTTGTAGCATTATTTCTTAACAAAATGCATATCTACGCTATTGTAGGGACTCTGCAGAATATGTTTACACAATTTTCATTACGATATTATTAAGCACTTAGCCTACTTATCTTGGTTTTCGTGACGTCATCACTCACAAAACCGTCGACTTCCCTCTGGGAGCTCTAGGCAGTAACTTACCGGCCGCACAGACTTGTAACTGCGTATTATCATGCGCACAACCATGATACACACGCTGAAACTTGTCTCATCGGTTAGTCTCTTTTACACACTTCTCAAGCTTCGATCACGTCGACGCTTGCTTGCGTTGCGAAAACGCAACGAAGGGCGTAAATGGGTTAATTTTTTATTGCCCTTGCAAACCACCTGAATTTTGCGTAGAGCAAATGTGATTTACGTTCGACTCACGTTATGGCTGCACAATATGGCTGCACTTTATGGCTCGCACAGGTAATTTCTATTCAAACTGATATTCAAAGCACTGCAAGCCAAAGTATGAATTAAAATGTTTTCGTATGAAATCTTGAATCTTTTGACTGAACAGATTTTCTTCTATTTAACTTCTTTAAGCAAAATAAACTTCTTTTAAATTTCAAAATGGTATGTACTTATTTCCTCTAAATGCTCTATAAGCTGTTTTTTAAATCTACGTTTTTTTTGTCTCTCTGTCCTCTGTATGTCTGTCTGTCGGTCTATTTGCACGCATTTCTCTCTCCCTCTCTCTCTCTCCCTCTCTCTCTCTCTCTCTCTCTCTCTCTCTCCGAGCCTCTCTCTCGATACACAGCCTCACTGACAGAGCCGTACCGAGCGGCGGACTGACAGACACGGAACACGGTGTTTGGACGTGACCTAACGACTGACATGGGCCGGTGATGAAGATACACGTCCCCCTCCCTCACCCCCCAAACATGTCGGCAGGCGAGCACGTGCTGTGACGTCACTGCTCGGGTGTTCATGTGATGGGCAGATAAAAATAGACTGGGTAGGATAATGTCGGGAATTGTAAAGCTGTGAGAATGCTTAGATGTATGTCGTAAAGAATAGTGTAGTTTGTCCGTATGCCCTAACAATGCCCTAACTAGTTAATTCTTTGCAGTTCGTTTTTCTATTCATTTTCAATAATCTTTTCTTTTCACACAATGGTTGGTATTTGGTTTGATTTTAAGTGCCATTCTCATTATTCCATCGGCTTTATTCCATCAGTTTTATTCCATCAGCATTATTTCATGAGCCTCTGCATCTTTTAATGTCCTTTTTTATTCAGATGAAATAATATCAACAAATGGTGATCGCCATATTATAACCCTCGTATGTGTAGGGGGGGGGTCGGATTGACCCCATCCCCCATGGTTTTTCGCGAATAACTCGCGTAAAAAGCGGCCGATCACGACAAAACTTTCAGTACCCTCACATTGATCAATTTTACACCTACCCTGAAAATTTAATGACCCTGACCCAAATGACCTTTGACCTGTGACCTCTTTTCTGAGACCATGTTTGGCCGGAATCGCGATTCTGCGTATGTCGGCTCGCATTAGCCGCGCGTTTGTAAGCTTTTCGTGGTTTCAAGCGTTCAAACATGTGATTTGATGTTGCTTCCATGCATTAGGGTGGGTGTCAAGGTCACCTGAAGGTCAGGTCAGGTCATTGACCTTTGGTGACCTCGGGTGACCTCGGTTCACTTTTTCGAGCTGTACACTCACCTACTAAGTGATGTTCGCCCCCCGACGGCCCAGCGTTTGACTGGAGCGGTAGACTGCGCCGCCTCACACCCAGGTTCAGCGGTACAGTATACCCCTCTGGCCTCACGCTCGGCACAGACGCGTTGGGCTGGGTCAGGGACGCGCCGCGCTGCGCTGGCCGCCTTACCACTCATTACGGAGCGAGCGAAGTCTTACGTAGAATAACGGACAGTATGAGCGGCCGGCCGGCCGTGGTCACGCTTTTGCGATGCTTATATCTCAGCAACCACTTGACCGATTTACATGCGGTAATTTTTGTAGGGTAGTTTCATTCCTTCTACCAAGTATTGGACTATTTCCGATGCATGTGGGTGACCCCTTATGCACGTGGCACGTGCAAAACGAAGAGGTGTCAGTTTTGTAACAATTGCAATATCTCGGTAACTACTGGGCCGATTGCGCTGAAACTTGGCATGTAGGTAGGCACGCACAAGGCAATGCCTTTGCATGTGCCACAGTTGGGGTGCTGCTGCACGTGCGCACGTGCAGGGGTCGATTCCAGATCTCGAGAACGGCTGGACCGATTGCGCTCAAATTTGGTACGCGGTTAGGGACCGGTTAGCAGGGTGCCGTGCAAAAGTCAGTTGGGGCCCATTTTGCATGTCCGCACGTGCAGGGGTCGATTCCAGATATCGAGAACGGCTGGACCGATTGCGCTCAAATTTGGTACGCGGTTAGGGACCGGTTAGCAGGGTGCCGTGCAAAAGTCAGTTGGGGCCCATTTTGCATGTCCGCACGTGCAGGGTGCCGCTTCCAGGTCTCGAGAACGGCTGGGCCGATTGTGCTCAAATTTGGCACATCGCTAGAGACCGGTTAGTAGGGTGCTGTGCACAAGTCAGTTGGAGATACCCCTCGCGATTTCGCACGTGCAAGGCCCACCCTCTCGCTCGCTCCGTTAGTCGCCCCAAATGGCGTTATGCTGGTTTTATTTTTATAGGTGGAATGCGTTGGCGGTTGAACCAGCACGGCTCGTCGGAAAGTCATTTCATCCACCAAAGAAACGAAATATACCGTTCGAAAGCTGACGGTGAGCTGATTCCAAAACAGTATTTTATATAGAAATCGTTCGATGGCCTTTTTAAGAAATTGCGTTTTTGTAAAATCGTAAAAATCTTTTATTTTATTCAACGAGCTGTCCAGGACAATCTTTAAATCATAGTCATGTTTTTTCGATTACCAGTGAAAGCTGAATGCCAAAAGAACAATACATAGCGAAAAAGTATTCTGAAATATTAAGATGTGTCTCTCACAGCCGGCAACAAGGCGCAATCACACAACACAGTGTCACGACGGATCAAAGTAAGCCACACAAAGGCGTCAAATGACCCTTATCGACGCGCAGACCCGGCGCTCTCAGCTGTCTGACAGGCCACAGAAGAGACGTTCGGCTGTCGCCCTACTAAACAGACGTCATTTTTGTTAGTTTAACAATTCAAGTCGGTACTTGAGCTGTTCAGGATACCTGAGAGGAAGCTTCATTGCTCTGTCATTTTCACATCATGTATGAATTTGCATTTGTTTTTGTCTACTTTGCTCAACTCAGCTATGCCCATACAAGAAGAGTTGGCCGCGCTGAGCTGTCAGAGGCTGTATCGGCTTCAACTGGTCAGAAGTGGGGGTAGCGCCCGGCGGGGCGGGGTAACCTTCGACCGGTCACATGGCCAAACAGTTGTCACTGGTACAACCTCTGACAGTGAAACCCCGCTAACTTTCCCCGCGCGGGCATTGAGCGCAGCGGGACGGAGCAAAACCTGTATAAGAAAATGTAAGTTAAAGCATGTTGTAAGTCAATCTAGCAGAAGAATGAACTTTCTTCACCGGTATCCTGAAAACTTTGATAGTGATATGGATCGTTAAACAAACAAATATGACACTTGTTTAGTAGGACGAGACTCGAACGTATTCCGTGGCCGGTCAGGCGGACCTATCGCACAGTGATGCAAATGGGGTTGACGAGTGGCTATAAATACCAAAAAAGTCAAGTTTACCAAACCGAGTAAATCACTATATGGCTAACCAAATAAATGTCGCATCTGAATCACATAGTTTTCATGTTTTTGTCAAAACCGGCCTCGTGTATGATTGTCAGAAGTCGTGACATTTTCTATGTCGTAAAATGACTGTCAGATACTTTCAAGTTCAAACGCCGCTAGCGTGCGTTCATTTAATACAAACTGCAAAAATCATGCATTACAATAATTCCTAAGGCCTGCTGCTTCTCATGCGGGGTCACAAAAAGCCGCATCTGTTTTGGTTTGGCGGTCATCGAGTCATTTGTCATCATGTTGCAATCGCAGTTTTTTACTAAAAAATATTTGCTTTCGTTTCACCTACAGCAGTCTACACAGTGTGTGCCCGTTAGTGCACCATACCATAGCATTCCCTAACCATTTCTAAGTCACACCGTGAAAGAATTAAGGCGCTAGCACAGGGCAGACCCACGCTATTGAAGTTTTTGTCCGTTGCGGTCGGGTGTCGCAGTCGGGGCGGATTGCTTTCACCGCGGATTGCAATTTCGACAGACGTTTAACTTTGACCTGCTATAAGTGGGTCAAATATTGACCTTAACTCAAAAGTAATATGCTCACGCGCGAGATCTTGTCAAGAGCAATCCGTTGGATTTTGTCGCGAGGCGCTAGGACACTTGATTTAGGAACAGCAGAGGGATGCACCGACGAAACCCCGCTGTGGCCGCCCGCCCGCGGCGCGGCCGCCCGGGCCGACCACCGCGCCGCGGCACCCGACCGCAACGGACGAAAACTTAAGTAGCGCCGGTCAGCCCTGTGCTAGCGCCTTCATTCTTTCACAGTACGGCTTAAAAATGATTAGGGAATGCTATGGTATGGTGCACTAACGGGCTCACACTGTGTAAACTGCTGTAGGTGAAACGAAAGCAAATATTTATAAATAAAAAACTGCGATTGCAATATGATGACAAATAGTTAGATCAACGCCAAACCAAAAGAGATACGGCTTTTTGTGACCCTGCATCAAAAGCAGAAGACTTTGTGGATCATTGCCATATATATATATATATATATATATATATATATATATATATATATATATATATATATATATATATATATATATATATATATATATATATATATATATATTTGCCATTTGTATGAAATGAACGCACGCTAGCGGCGTTTGAAGTTGCGAGTATCTGACAGTCATTTTACGACATAGAAAATGTCACGACTTCTGACAATCATACACGAGGTCGGTTTTGACAAAAACATGAAAATCATGTTTTTCAGACACTCCAAACATTTGCCTGACTGGCCATTTTACGATTTATTCGATAAGGTGAACTTGAAATTTGGGCCTTTTCGGCATTTATGGCCACTCGTGAGTCGTGAACCCCATTTGTATCATTGTGTAGCGGTGGGTCGGCGAGTCGATAAGGGTCATTTCACGCCGTCTGTGTGGATGACTTTGATCCATCGTGACGCTCAGTTGTGTGATTGCGCCCTGTTGCCGGCTGTGAGAAGCGCATATTAATATTTGAGGATATTTTATTGCTACATATTGTTTCTTTGGCATTCAGCTTTCACTGGAAAACGAAACAAACATGCATACATGGGTGTCGATTTGTATACCTTTGGGGGTGCTGCAGCACCCCCAATGCTGAAATGAGCACCCCCAATGGTTTTCGGGGCACCCCCAAATGTTCCAGTTAGCACCCCCAATGATTTTTCCCTCAATAACTCCCACTAGCTCTGCTTGAGGAACATAATTGGTTCCGCAGTATTTCACTGCTAAAAACAAAACAATTACGCAATTTACAATGCATGAAAAAAGATGTAAAGAAAAGCAATGTTAGTCTTAAGAAGAAGGGCGGAAAAACACGCTAAGTTGCAAAGACACTGGTGTGGGTCCGTCGTACACGGGTGTCAGACTCGGACCCTTTGAGCGCCAAGCCGGCAGGGGGCTCAAGAGACCAGCGACGGGCCCTCAGAGCCAGAGGCCGGCAAAGGGCCACCAGAGGCCGGTGGTAAGTACCTTCATTGGGGTCGTCTTTAGAGACCGGCACGGACTCAGACGCCGATGGGGCCCTCAGAGTCGCCGGTGTGGGGCCTTCACAAGTCACCGGTGGGTGGCCGTCATATGCACACTAGTGGGGCCTTCAGAAGCGACGGCGTTGGGCCCTCAAAGCCGCCGATATAGGGCCTTAAGAGGCACAAGTGTGGGGCCCTCAGATATGGCAATGTGGAACCCTCGGAGGCGCCGGTGTAGGGGCTTCACAGTCGCCGGTGATAGCCCTCACAGGCGCCGTTGTGGGGGCTCTCAGAGACACTGGTTTAGGGCCATCACAGGCACGCGTGGGGCCCTCAGAACTGCTGTTACGGAACGGACCCTTCATAGGCCGACAAGAAGATATCAAGAGGTCCCCCGGTGCCTTCAGGAGCCAGAGACCGGCATGGTGCTCTCAAACGCCGCTGGGACCCTCCGAAGTCCGAGTCACCTGTGTGGGGCCGTCAGGGTCGCTGGTAGCTGGCTGGTAACTGACAAGGACCCTCAGAACCGCCAATGTAGGGTTTTTAAAGGCATTGGCGTAGGGCCTCAGAGTTAGGGGTGTGGGGCCCTCAGAGACGCCGCTGTGGCTCTCAGGGGCGCCGGTGAGGGCCCTCACAGTCGCCGCTATAAAGTCCCTCAGAGAAGTGGGTGTGGGCCTGGGGCTATTACAGGCGGATGTGGAGCTCTTAAAGCTGGCCCCCTAACCCAGCCAGCAATTTGGTTCGGCGCAATTCCGTTTTGCCCCGGCAACTCTGACATGCCAGACCTGGGCCGGTGTAAACGGGACGCTGTCAGAGCCGGGGTTTGGGTCGATATGGCTCTATTCCTGTTAGCCAGTCTTTGCCGTAGCGCTCCCGGGTTGGTATGGTTTCGGACCGCCAAGTCTGGCTCAACTCCGTCCGGCTCCCCTACGGCCAGGTCCGGCTGCCGCATAGCTGCTCTGGCTTACTGTGGCTGAAGTATGGTTAAGGTACGGCACGGCTGATGCGGCATAAGTCCGGCTGTGGTGCTGGCGAGCTTCGGGATCGTGTGTCAGCTCTAGTAGAGCCCCAGACCTTGCCCGTACTTTAGCCGGAGCAAATGCCGGAGCTAGCCAGACTAAAGCTACGGCCCAGAACAAATTTGCTGGCTGAGAATAGGCCGGTTAGGACCCCCAGAGGCCGGCAAGTGGCCCTCCGAGGCCGGTAAGGGGCCCTCAGAGGCTGGCTTGGGCCCTTATGGAGATCTTAGTGTTGGTACTTGTGGGCCCATGAGGTGTTATTACGAGTCATGTGGAGCCCTTCTGAGTCCAAATATGGCCAGCATGGACCCTCAGCGGCCAATTGGCGCCGCAGGGCCCATCAGCCCCAAATAACCCGAGGGCCCCTGAACCTGATGGGGGGAGGGGGCACGTGCCTCACGGACCCACCTGGCTACGCCACTGAGAAAAATAGTAAACCCGTAAATATCGAAATGCGATCACCTGTCAATTTTTAGCGACTATTGTGATCGTCTGACTCTTGCCAGAGCCTCGTAGCTACCGCTGCCTCCGCGCAATGTCCGCTCATGCGGGCCGCAAGGGCTGCTGCACCGGTGCTAATCGCCGTCATCGGTTTCTGTCACTATATTACAGAGGTGCCGGGGCTGTTGTCGAGTTGCCGGCAAATACATATGCGACTTTTTCGGAAAAATGTTTATGTAATTAGGTAGCCAAGTACTAGGACGAGCAGAATGATTTTCAATAAGTATGTTCTACCTTTGGGAAATATTAGTGCAAATCCCGGGATTATCAGTACCGTATATAGGGATACCCAACCCTGCCTTGCACGGTTAAGTGCCCCATGCCAAAGCTGCAATCTTTCACCCGGTGCAGGGGTTGAGCACCCCCAACCATTTTGAAAAATCGACACCCCTGCATGCATATGTTTTTTAAGAATGTCCTGGACAGCTGGTTGAATAAAGAATTATTACAAACACAATTTTTGAAAAAGGCCATCAAACGATTTCGATAAAAACACATTTATGGCATCGTCCCACCGTCAGCTTTCGAATGGTATATGTCGTTTCTTTTGTGAATGATTTCACTTTCCGACGAACCGTGCGAGAGCGATGCCATGCCGTTCATCTCATCCGGATAGGCTACAAAACTGCCGGTGCAGCTTCAAAACACGGCATCCTTCTGCCTTGCCCTCAGAATCTCTGAACATCTGAACCACTCTCATACTTATTCGAAATTTCCTTCCTAATTTTCCTTCATCCTTTCTTATAGTATGCCTAATACAAGGCTCATTATAACTATGCTATAACTGTGTTTATTGTAACTATTTTATGAAGAATATGGAATACCTAAACCTTGACGGCTAGATTGGGCTGTGGTCCATGTTGGCACTTTGCAGCCCATTCATGGCAATATTTCACATTAATATTATCAGAATATTATCTCTATATTCTCAAAAACCCTCCGTGGTGGTCCGTTAGCGAACCCTACCTGTGGCCTTGACACAATGGTCGAAATATCTGGCCGTTGACATTGGTCTAGAGAGAGAGTGAGAGAAACGGTCACGAACAGCTCCTTGGTTCTGTCAGATGCTGGGATTCGCTGACCACCGGCGCCACTCAACCACTGCACTCAGCTGTTTTCTCCGAAGCGCCAGTGAACGACCTCGCGACCTTCGTTCTCCCCTGCCCGTAGCCAAGCTGCGGCTGAACAAATCCGTCAGCGCTTGAAAGGAACTGCGCGGCAATGGAAAACAACCCGGCTATCCCGCTAAAAAAAGAGTGAGAAAAGCAACAAACCCAAAGTCTGCTCTCACTTCTGTGTTGGCCCGTCTCTTGTGTCCTGATTATTTATTTAATTGCTTATAAAACGCATCAATCATACATCATCACGAGACCCACCACCGCCAGCAGCCACTCGCCCACAAACAAGTGCAGCTTTGTAGGATAACTATATAAACTTTATAGGTAATATAGCCTATAAAAAACTTTATTTATATTGTCCGCATATAAACTTCGGCCCTCGAGACCCTGGTGGTGGTTCAAGTCCCTAACTACAGGCACGTGGTTATGCCCCGGGGCTCCGTATCTCACTCACTACTGGATTCTGTGTGGGTTCCCTCACTTCGAACCGGTCACATGACTTACCTCGCCCGAGGCTGGGCGGGCGGTGCAGGCTGGGCGGTGCGGTGCCATAGGGTCGCGACCTATCGACACTGCAGCCGGCCGGGCCGGGTCAGCCCGCGGATCCGTGGCGCTGTGGTATGGCGTCGGGCTGGCCTTTGAATTGTCGTGTGTTCGGATCGCGCGGGAGTCGTTGCTTTTCTACAGAAAGGAGATCTGTGCTATTGTAACTTGACAGCTGATTGGTTAATAGCTTCGTGTTTATCGTTGCGTGCCTTACCTGTTTAGTGTTTATGCGTTGCATTTATTTTAATTATCAAGAATAGAAAATCATACCTATTGCAGCGACTTGCATACCTACTTAGATCCCACATATTTACAACTGCATAGACATGTCATTTCCTAAATGTTACGTAAATGGTGTCAAAGGTGCCGCCAACATCTCTGCTCGTTGCACCAATGCAATAACAAGGATCATTTTCACTTAAGCCTGCATCTGTAAACTGTAGGCCAAGGCCCTACCTGTCACATATAATCTGGCACCCCTGACCCCACGGCCGTTAGTTTCATCCTTGGCTCCCGGATCTGGCTCCGCCTGTGTTTACAGTGTGGAGTCCTTCACCACCAGTCGGTCGGTCACGTGACTGACCTAGCCCGAGCCCCGGCTGTCTGACCAGAGTGCGGGCCGCGTGCCGACTGATCGTTTCGCCCACAATTGATACACCTCCGCGGCTTCCGACAAACTTATCTACTTTCAAATTGGGAGTCTGTGCCTTGGTCTGTGCGTATTCCATGGCGTAGCAGCAGGGTGCTGGACTGTAGATTGGAGGGTTGTGTGTTCGGGCCACGCTGGGGTGATTGCTTTTGTTGGGAACTTGTTTTTCCTAGCGCGGCATTAAATTAATTCTTGTCCTCCTCGGGACGAAGTCATCATGCTCCTCACGTTTCCCTTTCCAGACGGCGGTCACCCCACCACACGACCGGTGCAGGTGACGGAAACTCCTCATTCGATTACACCATTTCCGGGGTGACCGTTTGAGCGGCAGGACGGGCTGTCCTATCGGGACGTTCCCATCCCACTATCGGAACGATCTCTGCCGCTGCGGCACACCCTCGTAGGCCCGCGCAGCCCAGCGTTTTACGCCCGTGGGGGTGCATCGAACTCAGCGAAACGATCAGTCAGCACGCGGCCCGCTTCTGTCACCCGGCCAAGCCTCGGGCTAGGTCAATCACGTGACCGGCCGACCGGTGGTAAATGACTTAACACTGTAAACACAAGGCGGAGCCAGGTCCGGGGCCCATGACCTATAACTAACGGCTGTGGGACGACAGCCTAGGTATCAATTACAGTTTGCAATTGCAGGCCAAAGCCTGTGTAAATGGTGGAACGTGCGGAGGTGTTGGCGGCATGCCTTGACACCACTTAGCATCCTTGATGACATCTCTCTGCAGACATAAGTAACTGGGCTTTATCTAATGAAGTCGCTGCAATATGCTTCCTTTCTATACACACTAGTAGATAATTTCGAGTAATGCTACGCGTTAACAGGTAAGGTATGCAACGACATACAGGAAACTATGAGTTCATACAGCCAGCTATGAGTTCAATGGCACGGATCTTCTTTCTGTAGAAAAGTTACGACGTCCGCAGGATCCGAACACACCGCCTCTCAATTACAAGCCCACCTTCTAACCACAGCGCCACGGACCTGTGGTAGTTTCCGAGTGTTATCGCAGTGAAACTGTTGTTCTGATAGGTGGCGACCCCATGGCACCGCGGCGCCCAGTCTGCGCTTTGGTCACTTGATGAGCCTCGGGCGAGGTCAGTCATGTGACCAGTTCGAGGTGAGGGCTCAGCCACAGCTTGTCTGCGAGGCAGGGGAGAACGTGGGTCGCGAGGTTGTTCACTGGCGCTTCGGAGAAAACGGTCGAGTGGTTGCGTGGCGCCGGTGGTCGGTGAATCCCGAGCAATTGACAGGTGGGCCTCTCAGCCAACGTTACCATGGTGGGGGGTGAGGGAGGGGGCTACACAAGTATTTGACCACGCATGGTTATCTCGGAAGGTAAGAAAGCAAAAAAGAAAAAGACGCAGTAAAAAGCAATCTATAACCCACTGTTGGATTTTTCATGGGTTATTATTCCATCAGATTATCGCTAAGGTCACTGCAGGTCACCAGCATTAAAATTATCACGAATTCTGGTTCCCCATTTTGACAACTTCTCACAAGCGGCGCATAAGTCAAGTCTGGAACTGTTAGAGCTACAGCGCCGTAGAAGAGCGCATTGAATAGCTCTTTGAGTTTTTTGTGTGTGTATTTTCTCAGATTGGACCTAGAGTACCTAAATGGTTTATACTCCAGAGGGCAACAACTTTCAAAATTTGACGTTTTGCGGATAGTTTTTCTGTAATACCTATGGCGTCATGCTTTTATTACGTTGATTTAACCGGAATCGCGTTTCTTTCGTGAAGACGCGTCAAATGAACCATACCTACATTGAAATTTAATTTACAAAAATGATCTCAGGTCAAGCTCATAGAAAAGGTCATGCTGTGCATATCATTCGATTCCTATCATTGAGCTGAACGCATCGGTGTTTTTCAGCGTTCTATCATGTGTTATCTAAAGACATTGTCAAAAACTGTTAACCCTCGCCGCAGGGTTGTGCTTGACTCATGAGTCGAGTCAGAAATTTGACTCAACTCTGACTCAAATTAGTCAGATTTGAGTCGAGTCGGATAAAATGTTGAGCTGTTGAGATGAGTCAGAGTTGAGTCGGACAAAAATATTAAGGCGTTGAGTTGAGTCAGAGTTGAGTCAGCAAAATAGCTTTTGACATTGAGTTGAGTCAAACATTTAAAAACACGAGTCAGCTGACTCAACTTTCCAGAAACAGTATATATATATATATATATATATATATATATATATATATATATATATATATATATATATATATATATATATATATATATATATATATATATATATATATTCTTAGTCCTGGCTTTGCTGCCAGATTTTTTCACCTCCCCCGCTCAACAACTTGAGTCAATTTTGAGTCAACTCACTTGACTCAACAAAAGATTTGAGTCAAGTTTGAGACGACTCATATTTTCATCGAGCCGCTTGAGTCATGAGTCGAGTCAAGGGAAAAAATCAGTTCCTTGTTTGAGTCAGAGTTGAGTCAGGGCTTTTTGAAGTTGAATGATGAGTTGAGTCGGCACATTTTTTTTAGTCGAGCACAACCCTGCCTCGCCGGCACAGGCCATTTTGCGTCCTTCGACGGCACAAGGGGAGGGGAGGGTACAACCCCACTCGCGTTTCGCCCCTGATCAAGCTAGAGCTTTATGGAAAAAACAAACGTGTTGCCCGTCACGAGTGGAAACCGATTATATCCCATTTTTAACCCTCGCATGTGTGCGGCGTTTGCCAGCTTCTAAAGTGTAGGGGGGGGGGATCGGTTGGACCCCCCTTGCCGTTTGGCCCCTGATCGAGCTAGAGCGTCGCTTAAAAAACGAGCGTGTTGCCCGTGACGAGAGAAAGCCGATGATGCCCAATTTTAAGGCTCTAGGTCATTGGTTGAGTGTCGCTGCTATGTTTTTTTTTTATTGGGGGGGGGGGGATTGCTGATCACCAATATCGTGCTACTTTTGATCACAGATGATGTCTTTAAGCATTTAGACCAGGTCAGGTCAGGTCAGGTCAGGTCAACCAGTAGGGGTCGTGACGGATTTCGTAGTACCTGTCAACCGCCTCTGACAGCTTCGTAACATGTTACGAAGGCTCCAAAACTACTTCGTAAATGTTCAAATGCTTTCTAAATTCGAATTCATCTCCAAAAACCAGCATAGATATATGTAAAACTCGAAAAAGTGAACCGAGATCACCAAAGATCAATGACCTGACCTGGCCTGACCTTCAGGTGACCTTGCCATCCACCCTATTGCATGGGAGCAACACCAAATCACATACTATGAACGTTTGAAACCACGAAAAGCTTGCAAACGCGCGGCTAATGCGAGCCGACATACGCCGAATCGCGCTTCCGGCCAAACATGGCCTCGGAAAGTAGGTCACATGTCAACGGTCATTTTGGTCAGGGTCATGAAATTTTCAGGGTAGATGTGAAATTGATCAATGCGAGGGTACTGAAAGCTTTGTCGCAATCGGCTGCTTTTTACGCGAGTTATTCGCTTGAAGCCTTGGGTGGGGGGGGGGGGGGGGGTGGCGGGTGCATCAACTTCCCCCCGTGCCGGCGAGGGTTACGGAGACGTATCATGATGTGAGATGACTTCAGGGGCATAAAATGGGTCAAGAGTGGAATTTTGTGATTCGGTGTGCCATTATTCACCTGTATCCGGGTGCCATCGCTAAAAAGAGGAGCATTTTGACCTGACTTTATGATGTGACCAGGTGTCAACAATTCCAGACACGATACGAAATTCATAAGTTGTGCCAAGTTTTGCGTCGCTGTGCGCCGCAGTTTCCGTTACAGACACACACAAACATTGGCAAGTGTGGCCAAACACCCCACCCCACCCCCACCCCACCCGGGAGAAAATAAACGATGTAAATTGCTATAACTAATCTCACTGAGCTAAATGCGATCGTGACTACTTACAAGCATCATATTCGAGTCGACACAGAAAGACCAGCGATTCGCAGCAGGCCCCCTAGCCACAGATATGTGACTGTGAGCGATAAGGCAACCAGCGCGGCGCGTCCCTGACCCGGTCAAACGCGTCTGTAGCGAGTGTGAGGCCAGAGAGATATACTGTGCCGCTGAGCCTGGGTGTGAGGCGGCACAGTCTACCGTTGAGGCCAGAGGGATGTGCTGTGCCGCTGAGCCTGGGTGTGAGACGGCGCAGTCTACCGCTCCAGTCAAACGCTGGGCCGTCGGGGGGCGAACATCACTTAGTAGGTGAGTGTACATGTTCCTAGGCTAGTTTTTGGAGCTTAATTCGAATTTAGCAACCATTTGAACATTTACGAAGTAGTTTTGGTGCCTTCGTAACATGTTACGAAGCTGTCAGAGGCGGTTGACACGTACTACGAATACCCGTCACGATGCCTACTGGTTGACCAGACCTGACCTGACCCGACCTGGTCTAAATGCTTAAAGACATCATCTGTGATCAAAACTAACACGATATTCGTGATCAGCACCCCGAAAAACCTCTTAGCAGCCACACTTTACGACTTTCTAACAGGTCCCGATTTTCCCGACTTTGGGTCATTGACCTGACCTGGAAGGTCACCCAATGACCTAGGACCTTAACCCGGCCGGGCTCGGGGGGTAATCCCAACCACCGCAGCCCGGGGGGGGGGCGTTTTTCGCCCCCCCTGTCTAACTCCGTAAATAAGGGAGCTACGGAAACAAAAGCGATACCAAACGAAAGGTCCTTACGAGACAATTCTAAAGCACCTAAAATTTTTGACCTCAGGTCAATTTTCAAGGTCAGAGGTCAAGGTCAAAGGCAAAAACCGGCACATGAGTAGTGATCTCAAATTAAGCCTTCTAGAGGACGGCAGGCTGCATCAAACCGGTAAAATTGGGTGTCAAATGAAAGGAGAGAATTTGAGGATTCCGAAACTGTGCTCAAAATCAAAGGTCAAGGTCAAGGTCACGCTCAAAATTGACCTCAAACTTGGCACTTTTTCGCACATCTTGCGTGCTAACTTCCAAGATGTTTTGAAATGTTTTGAGGCTTATCAGTTCCCTATTTGTGGTCCATCTTACGATACAAGGCTGCTCATAGGTCAAGGTCACAGAAGAGTATCCCTGCTAGAGGCTATTTCACTAATTCAAGTTAGTTATAATAAATAAGACAATTTTGCCATCCGGAAGCTCTAAATGAAGGCTAAGAGGAAAATAGATGCCAGATTCGTGATCAGCGAATACAAATCCATCATAAACGACCTTTCATGTGTCAAGGTCAACCAGAGGTCATTCGAGGTCACATGAGGTCAACATAAAATTTGACCTTTTCCGAAAAAAATATATATCATTCGACGCGGCTTGACAAGGCGAATGCGATGGTACCACTGCCGTAGCTCTAGGACCATTTTTGTCGAAGTTATTTGCGAAAAACTAAAACCACATTTCGGGGTCGTTGACCTGACCTCTGACCTCAGGTCACCAAAACAATTTTTCTATTTTTCTCTAGGTCAAACGCTACACAACCGTGCTCGTAATTTGTCTTTATCTCTAAAACTCTATTTTTAGTAGCTATTTGAAGTTTGCGTCTGTGACGACGAAGTTTGCCGTGCAGGGGTCTAGAAAAATGGACCTTGTGACGTCATCAAGGGGGCTAGGTCCAATTTTTTTACTTCAGAAGATGTCAAATTGATGGGAAAAAAGGTACTGAAAGTTTCGCTTTCCTATCCCTAAGCGTTCGGGAGCTATCGCAAATATTCGCCAGGGGGGGCGAAAAACGCCCCCCCCCCCGGGCCCGCGAGGGTTAAAATTGGGTATCATCGGCTTCCTCTTGTCACGGGCAACACGCTCGTTTTTTCCGCGAAGCTCTAGCTCGATCAGGGGCCAAACGGCAAGGGGGGTCCAACCGACCCCCCCCCCCCCCTACACATTAGAAGCTGGCAAACGCCACACACATGCGAGGGATAATTGTGTTATAATGATAAGAATAAGATACATTTTCCTTTCCCCAACGAAAACAATTAATCGCCTGTCTACATGATCCTAAACATTTGTGCATGACTTTTACAACCAAACCGTAATCTGACGCAGACCTAATCTTCAACATATCGTGACGGACCCCAGCTGTGACGCGTCACATCTCGTCAGTGAGCGTCACACGTGACTCGTGACTCAAGAGGAGTCCAATCTTCTGCAGCTGACTCGCTCCCAGCTGCGTCGTTCCGGCGACAGCAAATGTCGGCTCGAAACGTCCCGCCTCGACATGCTCCAGTTCGCTGCTATTGTGTCTGTGTGGATGTTCGCTTCATTGGTTTGCCCCGCGATCTGGGCCAGTCAGTTCGCGACGCATTGAACGTCGAGCGTCGCTTCATCGAGCGTCGAGCGTCGCTTCATCGTGATCGTGTTTTCAGTGGAGTCGCAATTCGATACACTCGTCGCTAATTTCTCGAAAAAGACGGATGAAAAAGGACGGTTACGTATATTATGACGTAACATATACTTAGATTAGGAGTTAGAGCGCGTTTCGTGAGGACATCGGTCTCTCGAAGAACGTCCTCCGCACGAGCACACATTCATAGTACGAATACATGAACAGTTGAGCAATGTATGTACACACACGCGCACGAAGGTATCTACAGGAAATGTACATTACACAATACACAAAGACAGTACACCTACATATTTCAGACACCCGCTGCATCTTATTCTTACCTAAAGCTTTGCGCTATGGCCCGGAGCTTCTGTGCCCTAAGTGGTTTATGATGAAGCAATATGACTTTTCCTGCCCTGTTTTCCTTATTTTTCCTTGCGGCGAAGAGCATTCACTCTGATTATACTTAGAGAACGAATCCGCGGACCACAATAAGCCCTTTGCCGTCCATCTACTAATCGTCTTAATTAATTAAGAGAAAACATGATATGATGTTCTGCTGAATTCGCAGAGCCGTAATTTTCCGTTCGGTTTAACACGAAAGCCGTAACGGGGTCCATCAAGTGCGGTCCAACAAGTGGATTTTACCAGAGAAATCTGGCTGCCTTCATTGTCACAAATGTTTGAAGATGTTTAGAAAAAAAACTGAGGGTCAGAAATCGAGGGATAGTAAACGTCTTAGCGGTGCGAGTATAGGAGGGAGGGGCTGCACGTTACTTCGTTCTGTAGAGACAGCGAGAAAGGAGTAGCAAGGGCGGACTGTAGAGGAAATTACTGAAGAGGCAAAATGCAAATACCGAGACGAGTGGTAGATGAATGGAAGAATAAGTCCAATGTGGCCGCAAAGCGTTTGAGTAAGCTGACAATTCGTCCCAATGCTGCCATTGCCTTGGATGTCACTCCCGCCCTTGGACCGCTCACCATGATTCATTGCTCTCTTCTCTTCCTGTCAAGAAACTTTGACAATGGATTCTGCGCGAATCTCACACAACACCGTTGATGACACCGTTTTATCTACCATCGTTTTATCTACCGCGTCAAATTTCCATGACAATGCCGCATGACGCCGTGGGCTCCTGCAGCGGGTGAGGCCAATGGCTGCGGACGAAAATAGATGCTACCGACTGACCCATTAGTTCTGGAGCGGCCACAGCCAGTGAAGGCCCGCCGGCACGGTTCAATGGAGGCAGGCAGGCACGGCCGGTAAGCGATGTATGGCGCTGTCACGCCACTACCGCCACAGAGTGTTTGGAAGAAGGATAAGAGGCTGGGGAAAGCTACCGAGAGGAGCACAGTCAAACAGGTCTGGGACAGAGGTGTCTGCCATTCGCAGAGAGGGGGAGAGAGGAAGAGTAAATAAAGGATAAGGAGGAGGAGGACAAAAAGGATGAGGAGATGAATAAGAAGAGAGTGATAAAGGATAGAGAGAATAGAGAGAGAGAGTGAGAGAGAGAGAGTGAGAGAGAGAGAGAGAGAGCGGGGAGAGAGAGAGAAGGAGAGAGTGAGAGAGAGAGAGAGAGAAAGAGAGAGAGAGAGAGAGAGAGAGAGAGAGAGAGAGAGAGAGAGAGAGAGAGAGAGAGAGAGAGAGAGAGAGAGAGAGAGAGAGAGAGAGAGAGAGAGAGAGAGAGAGAGAGAGAGTTATTTGAAGAGGGTGGTAGATGGAAAAGAGAGGAAGGGAGCAAGGCCAGGATGAGAGAGAAGGAGAGAGAGAGCGTCAAGAAAATTCAGGCTCCAACAAGAAACCTCAAAGACTTTCAGCCAAGGCGAGGAGAAAATAACCGCGGGGGATGGTAATTGGAAAACTTTGTAAAGCCTCCGGCACTGCGCCAGAAGACAACTCATTGTGGCGACCTGCCAAAGTTCTCATTCCAGCTCGAAGTCCGAAACTTTTTACCCGTCGGCGGTCGCAGCGCCGCTAATATCTGGATGTTGAGGGAAATCGGCAGGTCTCGACGGCGGCACCGAGCGAAATTCCATTTCGTGAGTGACCCAGTTCATGACCGGGTGGGTCCCTGAGGGCGCGAGTCGGGCCGCGCCGTCCAGACATCGAGCGCTGGTCGGATAGGATCACGGGTCTGCCGCCAGTCCCGGGTCCCGGGGGAGCCGCCCGCGCGCTGGAGGTCGGCCTCCCCCGGGAGGGACGTGGTGTCTGGAGTCGCGGCGGGTCGTGTGGGGCCTGATAGAGGTCAGATGTAGTGGGGCCTGATAGAGGTCAGATGTAGTGGGGCCTGATAGAGGTCAGATGTAGTGGGACCTAATAGAGGTTAGATGTAGCGGTCCCCCACAGCGTGGGGGTTGATAAAGGTCAGATGTAGTGGGTAGATGTAGTGGATGTAGATAGAGGTCAGATGTAGTGGGGCCTGATAGAGGTCAGATGTAGTGGGACCTAATAGAGGTTAGATGTAGCGGTCCCCCACAGCGTGGGGTTTGATAAAGGTCAGATGTAGTGGGTAGATGTAGTGGATGTAGATAGAGGTCAGATGTAGTGGGGTTTGATAGAGATTAGATGTAGTGGGGTTTGATAGAGGTTAGAGGTAGTACTGGAGTCTAATAGAGGTCAGATGAAGAGATATGGTCTAAAAGAGGTCATCGGTAGTGCTGAACGCTGGGATCTGACAGAGGTTAGATGTAGTGCAAGGGTATATTTTTTGTAATTTATGTTGGTCTTATTTGAGAACGAAAGAACAATGAATGTAACTTATCTTATTACGTCCAGAACCCGTTTAACGTTTTACAATATATTCTGTTGTCAATCTGGAAAAGTCCATGGGTCATATGAGTCCTCGATATAACAGCAGAAGTTCTTCAAACATTTGCGACTTGATCAGCCAGCTAGGGTTAGAATGGAACAACACAAGGGCATTGTGTAGAACATGTCCAGTTAATTAACTACGAGTGCAAATTTATGAGTCACAGAAACGCAAGCAAATTACTTCCGGCTAGATAACTCAGAGAGAAATAATGCCAGAATATTTCGTAAAGAAATACGACGCTAACGGATATGAAACGAAATCCCACCAGCCCAGTTGCACACAAGGCAGGCTTAGACATCTCGCGTCTGTGAGGGTTCGCGCTTTATTCCGGCACGAAATCCTCTACCACCATGGCCAAGCGCACGCCATTCCATCGTCCAGGCGCTGTCGTGACCAGACTCGCCGGGTCCGATTCAATTAAGCTCACTCCTGGGACCATACAGAGCTGCACTTTATGATGCCATAAAGTCGTATGTACGGCCGGAACCATAGTGGGCCCTGTCGGCTTCACGACTAGATTCCGTGCCGCTGAAAAACAATCATTGTGATGGGCGACCTGAGTCTAGGCAAGCCGTGACACCCCCGGAGGAGATGGAGGGGTGCCATGGCTCCCCATGGGTCGCAGTGGGGCTCACCGACCCTGGAAGCGGGTCTTCAGAGGATTGGGATGGCAGCAGGAGGGCTCAGAACTCCTATCACCATCCACTTGGGATACTGTTTGCCCCGTAAGATACTATTCGCCCCGTAAGTATCGCTGCCGCGACATTGTGAAACGGACGACAAAACAGACATGCCTACATACAGCAAACCTGCAAGTCAACACCCCGATTGAACATCGCAGTGGCCTCTGAAACGATAGCTAACATCACACTTAGCGCAGGGAAACAGGTGTCAAACACTCACAGCCATTCCAGAAAGGTAGCTTACTTCACATCGCGACATCGAACACCAACGAAACATCCGAATCCGCGGGCGGCTGCTCGGCTCCGCCCGATTGTTAAAGCCCATGTCCGAAGGTGTTAGACGAACATCCAGCTTATGTAGCACGTTCACAGTAACACAGCTTAGCGCTGGCTCCAGAGCTCATCAAGTGACGTTGCACACGCACAGTCCTGCAGAGTACAGATTACAGACCAAACGTCTTTCAGCTGTGCTCTCAGTTGAAGTCCCCAAAGCACATCAGCAACCTAGGCTCGGCCGTCACTTGATGTTACAAGATGCGCAGCTAGAGTCCCTTTGTTGGTATCAGAGGCCTTTAATCAATACGTCCAAGAGCATAGCAGGTGATTCTTCACGCATCAGAAACACTTGTCCAGACAGCCAAGCGTTTAAATACAGCGCAGACATGGACGATATACACGATAATGTTGGCACTACTTCGCGTACAGAGAACACCAAGAGCAGCTTTTCAGGTCGACGTCTCGCTGTTCGTCTTACATCGTTCGCACGGAAAAGACGGCTCCTTATAGTGATAACAGGGATTCAAACTCATAGCACATTGACCTGTCATTCATATCTCTCCATAGCAATCATCTAACGTAGGCATCCCACAGAAAAGGAGTTGCGTGGAAACTTCTTTAGTTATTGACTGGCCTTCAATAACGTGATGCCACAAGTGTTCGAGGCCTGCAAATGGTGCCCATTCGAATTGTTTCTCAATCGCGAATTTGTAGGTGATAAGCTTGGTATGTCATTTATGTGTGCGTCCTGTCAATACATGCTAGATGAATAGCAAACGATAGCACGCGAAGTCGAGCACTAACACATCTGGATATCAGCATCTATCTAAAGTCGGTCAATGTCTATATTTCTACACAATACCTCTATAGCCATCACCCTTACGGCTGGCCGCCTAGCCGACCTCAGGCGACATTACACCTTGATGGGCACTTTGAGTGTAAGGTGTCCATTGGTGCTGTCCACGTGACTAGAGCGAGCTGTCGAACGCGGCGTCATCACCGTTACCCCCGTGCTGGGCTCGTGCGTCATCCCGCGCTCCTGCATCTCATGCAGGTCCGTCGACTTGCCGCCGCCCGTCTGCTTGCTGCGCCTCGGGAAGACCGAGTTCTCAACGTTCAGGACGTTGTTGACGTCTGGAGCGCGGGCGCACTGACACGCCTTCACGAAGGACTTCTTGAAGTTGTCGCTGAGGAAGGCGTAGAGTACTGGGTTGACTGCCGAGTTGATGTAGGTGAGAGCGTACGCCAGGAGGATAAGACAGACGAGGAAGTGGCTGTGGTTGACCTTGGACTCGCTGCTCACCATGAGAGACAGCTGGGTGATCCAGAAGGGCAGGTAGCAGAAGAAGTAGACGGTGATGACGGTGAGCACCAGGCGCGTCACCTTGCGGTGCGACTTGCGGCGCTCCTTGGACCTCTTCTTGGGGCCGACGTGGCGCAGCTTGTCGATGACCAGGATGTAAAAGACAAGGATCAGGATCACTGGGATCAGGTAACTCATGGTGAATGTGTACAGCGTGAAGGCCTTCTCGCCCTTGAAACCGCCAACCTTCTCCGGCCAGAAGATGTTGCACTGACCCTCGTACTCCGCGGCGTACATGAAGAGGGGAACCACCATCAGAGAGCTGGCAGTCCAGGCGGTCAGGCAGACGATCTTGGAGACCAGCGGCGTCCTCCAGCGCGTGGAGCTGATGGGGTGGCACACGGCCAGGTACCGGTCGGCGCTCATCACCGTCAGGAAGAGACTACTGGTGAACTGGTTGATGCTGGTGATGGTCCAGTAGATCTTGCACATCACCATGCCGAACGGCCACTCTCCCAGCGCCATGGTGGTCAAGATGAACGGTATGCTGATGAGGAAGATCTCGTCAGCCACGGCCAGGTTGAAGATGTAGAAGTTGGTCACCGTCTGCATCTTGCTGTAGCGCAGGATGACGTAGATGACGAGGGTGTTGCCGCCCAGGCCGATCACCATGACTATGGAGTAGATGACCGCGTTGAAGATGAGTGCGTACGAGACGGGCGGCGGCGGCGGCCCGCAGCTGATCGTGTCGTTATCCAACAACTGCAGTGCCGTACAGTTCTCAAGAGAGCTGTTGTCCATCATCGTGAAATTCGTCATGTTTGTTGTGAGTTTTCGCTTCCCACGTCAACAGTTTCTTCTTGAAAGAGAGCAAACTATTTTCGGCGTTCACTAGCTGTAACTCAATTATCCCAAACTGGGCAACAGCTTGTCCATTTCTGGCGTTCTCAGTGAATTACCTTCGTCGCTCGACGGGCCCGTCTTCAGCAGAGCCGACACAAACGCGCTCCTTCACCACTGTCCTACTTCTGTGGACGTCCTAACCTCTCGTCAGTCTGTAGACGTCCTAGCTTTTCGTCGGCACCTATCTGCCCTGGCCTCCGTCGGTATGTAGGCGTCCCAACCTCCCGTCGGTGTCTGACTTTTTGTCGGTGTGGGGGCGTCGTGGTTTTCGTCGGCGCCGTGGGCGTGTTCCCGGTCGGGGACGTGTCGTCGCGGTGCCCCGGAGCTATCGCGCCGTGCCGATGAGGCGCGATCGATGACTGCGGTTACGTGGTGAGATCGGATAGCCCGCCAGGTCACGTGCCGGCCGCCTGGGACTCGTGCGCCCGCCGCGCGTCCCCGTCTTTAGCGGGGTCACCTCGGTAGAAACACGGGAGAGATGGCGGCTGGGACGACTTTGCGGTTTGTGGTAAGTCCTCGCTGGAGACCCTCAAAGCCGAAGGAGCTGGGTCGTTTCCATGCCAAGCTTTTGATCTGGTGTCACCTGCAATGAAGAATACTTCTGTCAATATATGAAAGGTCATATGTATTTGCCACACGCGCTTCAGAAGTTCGAGATCTGAATACGTGATGGCTTTATCACCGCAGGAACAGCTTACATTATGCAACAGAAGCGTCCTCAATGCGCTGCTGAAACTCACAGATTCACACCATCTGATATTCAGAACGGAGCATGGTAGGTCCCCAAGAGCTTCCGGTTCGGAAACAAGGGATTCCTAGTCCAGACATTCGGGGCTTGCAGTTCGTACAAACAGGGCGTTTCCAATCTGGACACACAAAGCTTACATCACGAATACCCCGAGTTCACGTTTCGAACACCCTCAGCCCAGCACTCAGAACTTACATCTCAGACACCCACAGCTCACATTCTATGTACACATTCAGAGCTCACATCCCAGACACCCACAGCTCACATTCTACACATTCAGAGCTCACATCCCAGACACCCAGAAATAGTGATATAATCAGAAAGCTCTGCGAAGGAAAGGAAACTGGAGCCGATCCGACATCTCGTCTAAAGTCTTTGCCATGATGGTGACGTCAGTGCCCGTTACCCCCTCAATGGGAAATGCAATCAATCCCAGAGAGGGCTCTGGAAGCGCTACCATTGGCTCCGGTAACACCATAAGCCGTGGGCGAATCGCTCATGTGACGGCTACCTGTTGATACTGGCCACAGCTCCTGGCGCCGTAAATCAATACCAGTCGTCCCTAACTGACAGCGGACGTCATCTGGCAATTTTACGTGAGAAATCGGGCCACGGAAAACTGACAGATTACATATTTCCCTCGGACGTGGAAAAAGTGATCTCGTTTGGACAGAAATGGGAAATGGCTCTGCTCCGAGTGTAAAAGTGAAGCACTTAACGTTCCGTTGCCGATTGAGTGAAGAGCCTACACGTTTCACAACAAAGGATCGAAACACTTCTCAGGTTCATAAATTTACAAATAACATGTCCTTCGCACGTTTTGCTTGTATAGCGTACGAGGATTTGATTATATCTGCATTGCTTTATAGCTACATATAAGACGTGATCTTTTTCGTGGACATTCTCGCTACAGCCGTACCGCATAATACCTATCAGCAAAAGGCGTAATGACGTTCGCATTTTCTAAAGCTCTGCTCATCTCTATCTACCATCCATCTATACCGTTCATCTCGTTCTTTTGATTACCGCTAATAGTGCCATTGCGATATCAATATATTCTCACGATAAATGTCAGTGCCATACCATACTATTTTCCACATTACTTTTCTTCGCCATTATAATCATGCTCAGTGTTGTGAAAATGTCACTGATTTATTCCACCGCACAGGACGCTGAAGCTGAGTTTGCCGAAGCCTGTGAGACCTTAACGTATGTTGCTTCACAGCTGGGCTGGCTTTTAGATTCGCCACTATGATTGCTTCTGAATTGTTCTTGCCTCAGGGAGCAAGCAATCGGATGATTTATACAGTCGGCAAACATGTGTTAAACCCTTTACTGGGAAAATAAAACAATGCCTCTCAAGATATGTGTCACATTGATGTCTGATGCAATGTGTGTTATTGTTCTGCCTTTGCTCCTCGTCTAGCTGATAGATCTACCTGGGTTTCTGTCTCCTCCCGTCGCTGTCTTCATGTGTTTCTATGCAGCTCTGGCTATGTTCCCTGCGCAGCTTTAACTACGTTGCCTGTATAGAGCTCTGTCTGGGTTCCTCACTTCACTCTGCCCGGGTCCCTGTCTATGTCCTGGGTCTCGTATATGGCCAGGGGCCCGGTCCTGTCTAGGTTCCTACACTCTCTTTTGCTAGGCTCCCAGAGTCTGGGTCCCTTACGCAGCCCCCTCTAGGTTCCCTGTCTAGCTTTGTCTGGGTTACCCATGTATAGCTAGCTCCACTTAGGTTCCCTGCCTAGCCTACTCTGTCTGGGCTACTCAAACAGCCCTAGCTGGATTTATCACGAAACTCTATGTAGATTCCTGTCTAGCTTTGTCTGGGTTACCCATGTATTGCTAGCTCCGCCTAGGTTCCCTGCCTAGCCTACTCTGTCTGGGTTGCTCACCCTACCCGATGTAATTGTGTCTGGGCCGACCCCACCCCGGGGGAGGGGGGAGGGTAACGACATGGGTCCCTGGTACAAGGAGCGCCATTTACAGGAGCCAGCCGACTCCGCGTAATCGACCCCCCCCCCCCCCACTCCCGTCTGCGGGGGGGGGGGGGTGCAGCGGCAGCGACAGCCGGAAGTCAGCCAGGAGTGATGAGATGTTACAGATCTCGGTAGCATGGGATTGAATCACAACCTATTCGCGCTATGTTGCTTGATTTGATTTACGCTGAAATTATTAAGTAGTTATATTCCTTTGTCACGAACTGAGATATACCTATATTTGCTGAATTTATATGTAATTCTCAGTGCATTTTTAAAAAGAAGAAGAAATGTTCAGTTCTACCTCCACACCACTACATGGATTATTCATGGATACCTCCCCAGGCGCCAAAACGGAATCCTCCGCAGCCGGCAGCCTGACACCGCTGCAGCTTCCCCGCTACCCGGCAGGTCCCGGAGGCTGTTCGAGTCCTGTCTCGTACCTCCTCTAAGCCATCACAGCGATACATCTCCCGCTGACGCGGTGTCACCTCCGGTCGTCGGTGCGCTCATTCAATTAGGCGCTCCTGCCAGCTGCGACGTACCGCCTATCCCATTACATACATCCTGCCGTCCGCCCACGACGTAACGTCTCCTGTGGAGGTCTACATCATAGATGACACATCAGACAGCCATGTCGGAGTGTCGCACTGATGTGACACAGTGATGCCAGAGTGATGTGAACACACGTCAGTATTGCTGACGTGCCGTCATTTAATGTTTAATTCACATCAGAGAAGTCACATAAGACAAGCACGTCAGAAATATCATACTGATGTGTCACAGTGATGTCAGAGTGATGGGGCAGAGACGTCAATGCCACGGCGATGACTGACGTCATTGAAAGCCTCGTTCCCCACGACATCGCGTTTCCCTTATCCTGAGGCATCCCACCGGGCAGATATCGATGCCACAAGTCACTGGTTTGCATTCAGACCAGCCCTTCCTTTTGGTCACCATGACACCGGATGACATAGCGCATCACCCAGAAAATCGTCCATAGAACCAAACGACGCTCTATCGGCGCCAAGCCGCTAAGCAGAGATACTGATTTCTCAGAGGCCGCCCAGGAAGAGAAAACGCAATAAACTTTAAATTATTAACAGGCAGAGGCACCGAAGTGGAAAACACTGAAAATGCTTATGTGCTAACGAGTGTTTTAATTTTTGATGTACAGGCAAACTTTGAAATTGGTCGTAATTCGCGAGGGATCAACACTAAGACGGATGGTGCTGAACTGAGATCAAAGAGCACTTAATGACGACGTCAGAGGAAATACGAGCAATATTGCAGTCCACTTGCAAGAGCAGCAAATGTATTTACTTGAATATAAATGAGACTAACATGAAAGGCCTTGTTCAAGCCCGCTTAAACGGTGCCGGATCCGGAGCTAGATTTACATGCGTCCGGAAAACAAAATCTGAGCGTTTAAAGAGACTAGATTCCGTCCGCCTTCTGCTATTTCAGAGTCTACATCCTGAATAAGAATTATGAACCATGTAACTCTGAAGGCAAGTTGGTCTCCCAACTCATTAGTTCGCTAAAACTATAAGTTTGGTGGCTTAGAAACATTTTCATAGACTATATGACATCGTTTCAAAACTTCCGCAGCCTGATGACCAAAATTATGCTTCACCGCACTATCCAAACTAAAAGCGCATGGGTGATTTACGTAAAAACGATCGATAAAATTACCAATACGGTAAAGCACAGCCTGACAGGCTAGCCAAGATCGGGTCTAAGTCGCCGCGATAAAATGCATCAATGCGGCTGTGGCAGACTAAGCCAAGCCTAAAAATGTGTCACTGTCAGACTGTATCAATCTGTGTCACTGTCAGACTTAATTCTGTGACACCGTGTGTTCCGTTGTGTCAGGCTCTTTGTCAATGTCGCGACTGGCGCCAATCTCATGTTACTGTCTGATTGTAAAGCTAAACTAAGAGTTTAGCGATAGTTTATTGATGTGAACGATGAAGGGAGAAAGGAGGTATGACAAGGAGAGAGAGAGAGAGAGAGAGAGAGAGAGAGAGAGAGAGAGAGAGAGAGAGAGAGAGAGAGAGAGAGAGAGAGAGAGAGAGAGACGAGACAGAGACAGAGACAGAGAGCAAGACATGAAAGAATAGAAAGGAGAGTGATACAGAAAGTAACTGAAGAGATGGGGATATTGGAACGCGTTATATGCGTATGGCGCATAATGGGGAACATAACGAAGGAGAGTCAGAAAGTCCGCGGGAAGAGTTGAAGAGCAAAAGAACAGAGTCGGGGCATATAGAAAGAGTCTGGGAGCATGCAAAGAGAGTCGGGGAGTATGCGGGTAGAATCAAGAAATATTCAGGAGAGCCAGAGATACGGAGAGAGTCAGAGAGTATGCGGAAAGAGTATGTGAGTATGCGCCCTCGGGGCTCAATCGACCCGCCCCCCGGGCTGACCGGCCCCGCGCCCACTCCGGTCCGACGGGGAGGGGGGGGGGGGATCCAAGCGACCAGCCGGAAACCACGTGACCTGAGAGGTCCCTGGGGGGCGGGGGG